>NC_035446.2:104898390-105198390 GCF_002127325.2 Helianthus annuus
GATTCTTCTTTGTTAGGAGGGATAACCAATCCTTATGGGGAGGATCTGCCAAGGAGTGGGCCACTCATGGTAGGATAGAGGATCCTGGAAGGATCACCATCAGACTTGTTCCTTATGATGAGGATCACTAATTCCTTTTTTGTCTTTTGTGCAGCCATATATGTTGCTCATCTCAAGTTAACTCCTGGCTCGCAAGAGAGAGAGTTCTAGCCTTCAAAAAGCTTGATCCTGAGACCAGAAGTTTTCAAAGTTGCCATTCAAGATTCCCAGGAAGTATCCTCCGCATCTGCCACTCATGTCAAGTAAGTTCATTTATTTAAAAAGCAGTTCTATGTAAGATTTTAAATTAGTTAGGGTCTTATCTTGTTTATTTGATTGTGTAGGCGCTGGAAATCTGTCAAGTCTGCCTCCAGTTTGGTAATTGACGAAGCTTTGCCAATGTTAAGTCTACAAGGAAGAAGACCCCTGCTGCAGTCCCATCTGCTTCAGCCCCCTAAAGCTCCTATTAGGGGTAAGGGAAAGAAGAGAAAGGCTTCTGAGGATCTTCAAGGATTTCCCCCTGCTCCGCCAGCAGTTTTCTTGATTATGTTAATGAAGTAAGGATCATTGCCCGCCTGTTGGTTATCCCTACTTGAATATCCTGCCTGTATATCTGCTTCTTTGAGGATCACCTGGTCCCTGAAACTTACCCTTTTCCCTTTTTCTGCAGAAACACGCTGAAAAGAAACATTTTGGCCACTTGAGGATCAAGACCGCCAAATTGCTGCCTCCAACAGATTGGGCGTGTAAAGGATCTCAAGATAGATGATCTTGAGAAGGAGAATCCGGGCCACCAAGGATAAAGCTGCCCAGGAATGCCGATCAATTTTGGATTATGAGGCATGACATTGCCCCCCCACGGATGCCAAGGTCTCTGCTGCGATAACCCATGTAATCAGATCAGCTGCAGATGGCTAACGGAGGCTCAGGATCCTGCCTTCGACAAGAGCATGGGATGTGGAAAGGCTGGAAGGCAAGACTGGCAGAGTTGGAGATTGATGAGGAGGCTGAGGAGATCCCAATGCTTGAAGAGGTGGTGATGCTGGCAGGATCAGGGGGAACAGTGGAGCTGGTGGTAGATGGTGCAGCGAAGGTTTTGAGCTGCAGGATTGGGCAATGATGGAAATTTCTAGACATAGCCGGAGCCCAATTTTTTAAAAAATTTGGTAAGTGGTTTTTGTGGTTTGTGATGTTTGAAACAATTTATGGTTCTGTACTTAAACAATAGTTTTTATTAGGGTTAAGGATCAATGGATCCTTTGACAATAGGTAGGATCGCAAATGTGTGGAGGGATCCTCCTGTTTGGGGGATGAAGCCTTTGTGATCCTGCCGCATTTTAATTACCTGCACCTGCTATGGACCGCATAATAACAAATTGGACACCCTTGTCGAACCCATGTGGACGGGCCACGTTTTGCTGGTAGACGTGGGTTGGCAATTTGACGAACTTTGAAGGGTTTAAAATCCTTTGTTAATAAAAATAACTCCTAATCTTTCTGGCTTATCTCGTGTTGTATCCTTTATTTTATCTCTTGTTGTCCAATTATTTTAGAAATATATTTGTTAAGAATAACAGAAGTTGAGCAAATCATGTTTAATAAAATTTAGGAATATGATCCTAGATCAAATATCCTAATCATTGAAAAATTTTCAAAAGCAATTTATTTTAAGGATCATAGGTTAGTTTCAAAGTGTAAGGGTTGTTCAACATAAATGAGTATAATCAACACAGAAGGATCATACCTGAGGAATCCAAGTTAGGAATCCTAACCTTTAATCAGATAACCGTAGATGAGATTTTAATGGAATAATAAGGATTAAGTGATCCTTATTTGTTTAACTTCGAAAACCTGAAAAATGGAACATAACTTGGACTAAGCCAATGTAAAAAGATAAATTAGTAGCTGGGGAATGCCCAAAGGATAACTGGGGACAAGCCCAAAGGATCACTGGGGACAAGCCCAAAGGATAGCTGGGGACAAGCCCAAGGATCGTATGTAAACTGGAGTATGGCCCTTACTGGCGACTATCCAAACTTGGTGACATGAAAATGTCAAAACCTTAGCTAACGTGAAAACGTTAGAAACCTTAGGAACGGATGTATGGTACGTCTACCATTATACGTAGGATCCTAGATATAGCCAGTACGATGAGGTTGTCAGCCCCTAAAGTGGGTACTGGTCCCAAGACGTGAACTATACCAGGATCATCGTGCGCTACAGGCGAAAACTGGGGACAAGCCCAGGATAACTGGGGTTGAACCCAAGGATCTGAGATGCTTTTGAAGACTATCGATAATATGCTGAGATAACTGGACTATCAGAACTCAAATTCTCGTGAGAGAAGGATGAAGGATACGTGATCCTTATCCTTAGGTAAAAATAAGAAAATGGAAAAGTTTTGAGATAAGGACTTTACCAGAGTAAGGATCAATGATGTCGCGGGATCCTTCGAGGATGCTTCCTTCCAATGTAAGGATCATATGCTTGAAGGATCCTGTTCACATGAATATTTCTTTAAGTGAATAGTATTCCAGGCTCTGGTAACAAAATTTCCTTCCATGGTTAGCAATCTGTATGCCCCCTTTCCTGCTTCGGCTTTCAATCAAGTAAGGGCCTTCCCATCTTGGTGCCAATTTCCCATCAGCAGGATTGATGGTATTTTGGAATGCTTTTCTCAACACCATATCCCCGACTTGGAATTTCCTTATCCTGACGTTTTTTTGTAAGCACCAGCCATTCTTTGTTGGTAGCTTGCCATCCTTATCCTAGCCAGATCCCTGATTTTCCTCAATAGTATCCAAGTCTTGAGCTAAGTTTGCAGCATTCTCTTCAGGATCACGAGTACTTGTTCTAGCAGTTGGAACCACCATTTCTGTTGGGATCACTGCTTCTGCCCCAAATACTAAAGAGAAGGGGTGTTTGACCAGTGGCATTCTTGGGAGTTGTCCTATCAGCCCACAGCACATAAGGCAATTCCTCTGCCCATTTCCCCTTCTTGGATCCTAATTTCTTCTTCAGGTTGTTGATGATGATCTTGTTGGATGATTCTGCTTGACCATTGGCTTGTGGATGAACTGGTGTTGATGTTATCATCTTAATTCCCCAACTGTCACAAAAGTTAGTGGTTCTGCTCCCAATGAATTGGGAACCATTATCACATACAATTTCAGAGGGAATGCCAAATCTGGTTATAATGTTTCTCTTAATAAAGGATATAACTTCCTTTTCTCTGACTTGAGCAAAAGCTTCAGCTTCTATCCACTTGGAGAAGTAGTCGGTCATGGCAAGCATAAATACTTTTCCACCAGGTGCCTTAGGGAGCTTGCCAACTATATCCATCCCCATCTCATGAATGGCCAAGAGGATGGTATTGGATGCAAAAATTCAGCTGGCTGATGAAGGATATTGCTGTGTCTTGACAAGGATCACACTTCTTAGCATATTCTATAGCATCCCTTTTCATAGTTGGCTAGTAGTATCCTGTTCTAAGGATCCTTGAGAACAATGCCCTACCCCAGTGTGGTTTCCACAATCTCCTTCATGGAAGTCTCTCAACACTTCTTGAATTTCAGGATCATCGATACATCTTAAATATGGTCCTGCAAGAGATCGCTTATATAATACATTATTTAAGATTGTGAATTGAGATACCTTAATCCTGAAAGCTCTAGGATTTTCTCCCATAGGAATCTCCCCGTGTTGTAAGTATCTCATGATTGGTGAGATCCATGATCCTGAATAAGATTGAGTTTCTTCACTAGGGATCATTGCAGTATCCTCTTCTATTTCCATGGCCACCTGATTTTCAATAGCAGGAGCCATGATATGGATGATGGGGATACTTATATCCTCTGGGATCTTCAAGGATGATCCTAGATTGGCCAATGCATCAGCTTCTGTATTTTCTCCCTTGGTACCTGTGTTAAACTGAAAGAAACAAAGGAGAGTGCCAATTCTTTGACTATCTCTAAATATTTGGTTAGTTTTTCTCCTTTAACAGCATAGGATCCATTAAAGTGATTAGTGATTAGTAATGAGTCTACGTATACTTTAAGATATCTGATCCCCATATCCTTAGCAATTTGCAAGCCAGCAATTAAGGCTTCATATTCAGCCTCATTGTTAGTTGCTTGGAACTCACAGGCTATGGAGTGGGGTATTATGTCCCCTGTGGCGATTTTAGTAGTATGTCGAGTCCTGTGCCTTTGATATTTGAGGATCCATCAGTGTGTAGTATCCAAGGATCCTTGGTTTCATCTAGCTGCTGGACCTCCAATTCTGCTTCCTTTTGTAGATCACTACTGAAATCAGCCACAAAGTCTGCTAGTGCTTGGGATTTAATGGCTGTTCTAGGCTCATATCTTATATCATGGGCACTAAGCTTTACTGCCTACTTAGCCATCCTTCCGGACATCTCTGGTTTCCTGAGGACATTCTTGATTGGAAAATTAGTTCTAACAACAATAGTATGGGTTTCAAAATAATGTCTTAACTTAGTTGATGCCATAATTAATGCAAGAATAAGTTTTTCAAGGTGTGAGTACCTGGATTCGGCATCAAGTAAACTCTTACTTACATAGTAGATAGGATGTTGTGTACCTTCGTGATCCTTAACAAGGACTGCACTTACAGCGGTTGAGGATACCGCCAGGTATAAGGATAACACATCTCCTTTTCTAGGTTTCATTAACGCTGGTGCTGAGGACATATATTCTTTAAGGGCTTGTAAAGCATTCTCATGCTTTTCAGTCCATTCAAATTTCTTGTTTTTCCTTAGGATATCATAAAATTCTTTACATCTTTCTGAGGATTTTGATATGAACCTGTTTAGGGCTGCTATGCTGCCTGTTAGCCTTTGCACATCCTTAGCATTGGCAGGGGACTTGATATTCACTAGTGCTTTGATTTGTTCCGGGCTTGCTTCAATGCCCCTCTGAGTTACCATATATCCTAGAAATTTACCTGCTTTAATACCAAAGTGACATTTCGAAGGATTAAGCTTCATGTTATAATTATCAAGGATATCAAATGCTTCCTCCAAGTCCCTTAGGTGGTCCTCAGCTTTCTTTGATTTTACTACCATATCATCTATGTACACTTCCATAGTCTGTCCAATTTGGTCTTTGAACATCATATTCACCAGCCTTTGATATGTTGCTCCTGCATTTCTTAGTCCAAAAGGCATAGCAATATAGCAATATAAACCGGTTGGGGTCATAAAGGCCGTATCCTCTTGGTCAGATGGCTCCATCTGAATTTGTTGGAATCCAGATGATGCATCCATAAAGGTTAACAGTTCATGCCCCGCCGTTGCATCCACCATGGAGTTGTTGAACTTCTAATTCAGCTTCCCTTTGTAGATCACTACTGAAATCAGCCACAAAGTCAGCTAAAGCTTCGGACTTGATGACGGTCCTAGGTTCATACTTAATGTCATACGCATTAAGCTTGACTATCCATTTTGCCATTCTACCTGCTATTTCAGTTTTCATAGTATACCGGATGTTGAGAGCCTTCATGATCCTTAACTAGGATCACACTCACTACTTTAGCTGAAATAGCTAAGTATAAGGATAACGATTCTCCATTTTCTGGTTTCATCAGGGCTGGTGCTGAGGATAGATGATCCTTAAGAACGTTAAGTGCAGCTTCATGCCTATCACTCCACTCAAACTTGTCTTTGAGCAATTTGTCTACCTCTTCTTGGATAATGGCATTCCTTTCAAGTGCAAACTTTCTCCTTTTTTGGTGGATTGGTTTGAATGACCTGTCAATGCCAAGTTTATGAGTGATAATATCCTTAGATATACCTGTCATATCTTCATGTTTCCAAGCGAAGGTAGATTTTCTTCTTTCCAAGAAGGATACTAAATCCTGCTAAATACTGTCTAGGATCCAGATCCTATAAAAATTTTGGATTCAGGATCCTCTGAGTTCAACATAATATCCTTGACGTCTTGCTCTCTTGCCTCCATGATGTCTTGCTCCTTGGAGGTTGGCTTTTTTGAAGAAGTGTAATAGTTTTTTGCCTCCTGCTGATCACTTTCTATCTTCACCGTATCTCATAGAGTTGGGACCTTGACACATTGATGATATGTTGAGAGGGATTGCCTTCATATCGTGTATCCATGGCCTGCCAAAGATACGTTACAGCAAGATAAGCAATCAATAACATAGAAAAACTTTTTTTAACATAATTTACTCCCTCTATGTAGATAGGAAGTTTGGTGTCCCCCAATGTAATCTTTGTCTCTCCAAGGATAGATGATCTTTGGACAATATCGGATTCAAGGATGTCCATTCTATCGAGGACATCCAACTGGATTATGTTCACTGAGCTTTTCCCATCAATGAGAATCCTGCAAACAAAATGGTTAGATATAAATAATGTAATAACTACACCGTCGTGATGAGGATCCTGAATGTCCGCACAGTTATCCTCATCATATGATATCACTTTCTTCTGGGTAAGGATGGAGGTCCGAACAGGTTTGCCCCCATTCTCCATCTTTGTTTCCTTTGCACGTCTCTTAGCTGCTGAGAACCTCCGGAGATGAAATGGATGATTCAAGCATCGGATGGTGGAGGAGGAGCTTTTTCAGGAATTTTCTCAGGATACTTGATCCTTGACTTTTTCCTTCCAAGCAATTCCTTCAAGTATCCTTTGCTCTAAAGATAACCTATCTCCTTCCTAAATGCTATGCACTCATCTATGAGATGACCAGAATACCCATGGTAAGCACACCATTTCGATTCGTCTTCGGTGGCAGACGGTTTGTCATTCTTCCTTGGCCACCTAACCTTGTTACCTAAACTTCTAGAAGGAGGAACCTTGAACCTGCGAAGATCCTTGAGCCTGAGAGGATCCTTGAACCTGCGAGGATCCTTGAGCCTAAGAGGATCCTTGAACCTGCGAGGATCCTTGAGCCTGAGAGGATCCTTGAATCTGAGACATTGCCGATGATCCAGAACGTATTCCTGTTGATCCACCCTGGTATTGGACATGTGGAGCTGCAAAGTTCTGGGAAGTTATGACCGGAGTGTCGAAATTCAGCGACCACGACATCAAAGAGGAGTGATCCTCTGCTGATTTTATCAATTTCGCGAAGGATCCTGCCATTAGTTTTGACCTGCTGCATGTGATCCTTCATCTGCACAATCAAAGCATAAAAATCGCTGTTAGTAAGTGTAGAGGAAGAAACAACAGTTGGTTTTGTGAAAACGGGGGTTGTCTTTTTCGGAGAATTCTCAGCATTCTTCTGGAATGCAAGGGGGAGATGATGCAAAGGCGGAATGCCCTGTGAAAAAGTGACCGCCGACATAGAGCTTGGAGTGTTCTTCGCTGGAGAAGCCATGTGGTTGAAGGTAGTGAACCGAAATAAATGAAATGAACAAAATTTCTCAGAATTGAAGCACCAATTGCCCCACGGTGGGCGCCAAACTGTTTTGGTCAAAAATCACACAAGGATAATGCAACCAAACTCTTTGTAAACGGGGAATGATGCTTGGTATGATGAACAAAGTAAAGGATCACTTAAATGTAGATTGCACAAGTGACACAAAGATTTATACGAGGAAAAAGCCCTTGATCAATGAATGATCTCCGGCATAAAAAACCTCGGGTGATGGAAACTACCGATCACCAAACTCCAATATAAGAAACAATGTTTACAACTTCGGATGGTAACGAGCTAGGTACAAAGATCGCTATGGTGTGGTATGCTAGAGTGTGTAAGAAATGTGTTGTGTCTTCCAAATGGCGAAGAGTGCCTTTTATATAAGTGTGTGGGGTCGTATTTTAGGTAAATTACCTAACTACTAGCTCGTTACCCCTTTAGAAATAGAAGTAAATTTAGCCTAAATAATTGCCCTTGAATTGTGCTAAGTTTCCATATTCTCCACAACGTCTATTTCTGGTAATACGTGTGCGAGATTAGCATGGAGGATTCCTTAATTACGTTGCCAAGACCAGGTCCAACTCGTAATTCCTGCAAAACAACATTAAATATAAAGAGAACAATCGTTAGTATGAGGATCCTTAGGATGATCCATGATCCTGATCCTGAAGCTCTTCTGAGGATCACTATCTGCCAAAGAAACAAGGATCACTTGTTAGGATATCATGTAAGGATCATATGTCATTAAAAATCCAGCCCTAACAAATAGATATCCAATTTCCTTTCTCAATGCGATGCATTCTTCTGTTAAATGCCCAAAATCCTCATGGTATGCACACCACTTTGATTTATCTTTGGTTGCAACCGGTCTGTCATTTTTTCTAGGCCATCTGGCTTTTTCTCCTAGATTCTGCATCGCAAGGATTAGTTCATTGTTGTCAACGGAAAAACCATATTTAGAAATTGGAGGATAATCCTCATCATCATCTTCTTGATCAACAGCATGCACGTTCTGGTTGTCTGATCTGTTATAGGATTTGAATTTGTTGTTCTTGTACGAGGATCCTTGCTTTTCTTGTTTTGAGGATCCTGCTAATCTCTCCTGGATCCTCTTGTCATCCTCTAGCCGGATGAACCTGAGTGCCCGGGTTCTTACCTCATCTAGGTTCCTGCATGGTGTCATAACAAGATCATCATAGAACAATGAATCCCTAAGCAATCCCATTTTGAAGGCCTCAACAGCCGTGGCTATATCTAAGTTGGGAATGTCTAAGGATTCTTTACTAAATTTGGTTATGTAATCCCTTAATGACTCATTATGACCCTGAGTTATCCTATATAAATTGCTAGTTAATCGTTCAAATTTTCTACTACAAGAAAACTGATTATTGAATAAGTTAACTAGATTAGCAAATAAGGTAATAGAGTAAGGGGGAAGACTTAGCAGCCATTTGAGAGCCGATCCAGTAAGAGTGGATCCAAATCCCTTGCATAGGCATGCTTCCTTTAACCTTTCTGGAATTGGATTGATCTCCATCCTCTCCCTGTATTGTGCTATGTGTTCCTCAGGATCCGTCGAACCATCATACAGCTTCATAGTTGGAACATGGAACCTTTTGGGTATCTCAGCATCACAAATTGGTGGTGCAAAACGAGATATCTTATGGCTTCCATCTGCAATCTCCGGGATAGGTTTGACCACTCCTGGAACACTTGATATCATATCCTTCAGTTTTTGCAACTCTCTGGCCATAGCATGCTTGATACCTGCATCCTGCATGAATCCATGGTTGGTGGTAAGAGAATTATTAAAAGTGTTACCTCCCATGGGGTTCAAGTTAGGAACACTGGATGTGAATCCATATTGCTGGGACTCTGGGATGATGGAGGGACCAGTGGAAGCAATGGTCTGCATTGGAATGAAGTCTCCCTGATGGACATCGGGACTTCCTGTTTGCAAACTCCTCAAGGATCCTGGCATCTGGAAGGACCCATGAAACTGGGATGATCCTGGAACAAAGGAGGATCCTTGAACCTGGGATGATCCTGGAACAAAGGAGGATCCTTGAACGTGGGATGATCCTGGAACAAAGGAGGATCCTTGAACCTGGGATGATCCTGGAACAAAGGAGGATCCTTGAACCTGGGATGATCCTGGAACAAAGGAGGATCCTTGAACCTGGGATGATCCTGGAACAAAGGAGGATCCTTGAACCTGAGATGATCCTAGAACAAAGGAGGATCCTTGAACCTGCGATGATCCTGGAACAAAGGAGGATCCTTGAACCTGGGATGATCCTGGAACAAAGGAGGATCCTTGAACCTGCTGCACCCCTGAGTAGGCTCCTGAACTCATGAAGGATCCCATATGCTGAGGATAGGATCCTGCTGGCTGGAAATATGAACCTGATGCCTGAGTCATTATTGTCGATCCGTAGTGCACTCCTTTTGGTCCACCCACATACTGAACGTCTGGAATCACCGAAGGCTGAGAAGTAATCACCGGAGTATCAAAATTCAAAGATCTGGGCACCAGTGGGGAATGATCCTCTGCCACTTTCTTTTGTTTCTTAAGATCTCCGATTTCTTTGAGGATCCTGTCATTGGTCTTATCCTGTTGCTGTATATGTTCCTTCATCTGCAAAATCAAAGTAAACATGTCACTAGTAGTGGGAGTGTAAGGAGCAGAAGAAGTTAGAGGTTTAGGGAATATGGGAGTTGGTTTCTTCTCAGCATTTTTCTGAGATCCAGCAGGTGGTGGAGGCAAAGGTGGAATGCCCTGGGACGAATTGACCGCAGACATTGCCGTAGAGGTATTCTTCACTGATGAAGCCATGTATTCGTATGCAACGAACTGGAATGATCACCAACAGAGAATTTTCTTATAAATGAAGCACCAATTGCCCCACGGTGGGCGCCAAACTGTTTTGGTTAAAAATCACGCTAGGATAATGCAACCAAACTCCAAGTTACGGGGAATGATGCTTGAAATGAAGAATTATGATAAGGATCACTATGAAATGAATTGCACGAACAACACAAGGATTTATACGAGGAAAAAGCCCTTGATCAATGAATGATCTCCGGCATAAAAAACCTCGGGTGATGGAAACTACCGATCACCAAGCTCAAATAAATCAATTAGAGTTTACAACTTCGGATAGTGACGAGCTAAGTACAAGGATCACTATGCTTAAACGTGTAAAAGTGTGAGAAATGCTAAGTGTTTGCTGAGAGCTTTGTGACTGCAATTGTACGAGAGTGTGTGTAAGAAAAAATGGCTAAGTGTTCTAATTTTAGCTCGTCACCCCATTTAAATATGAAAGCTAAACTAAGCTAACTAACTGCCCGACTTTCGTGCCATTCTCCCACATTCTCCACAACGTCCATTTTCGTTCAAATGACTGCGAAATGCCCGGGGAATATTCCATTGCAACGTTGCCAAGACCAAGTCAAGCTCAACACTCCTGCAAAATAATACGAAATACAAACAGTCAATTGTTAGTATGAGGATCCTTAAGGTGATCCATGATCCTTAAGGTGATCCATGATCCTGATCCCTGAAGCTGCTCTGAGGATCACTATCTGTCACAGAAGTAAGGATCACTTGTCAGGATAATAAGTAAGGATCACTAATTGTTAGAAAATCCTCCCCTAACAGGTATGATTAGGGAGGTCAAGTATCCAAGATGGTTGGCCAATGTGGTTGTTGTTCAAAAGAAAAACGGAAAGTGGAGGGTATGTGTCGATTTCACAGATTTAAATAAGGCATGTCCCAAGGATCCTTTCCCATTGCCGCACAGTGATTCCATGGTGGATGCTACTGCGGGTCATGAACTATTAACCTTTATGGATGCTTCCTCTGGATTTCAGCAGATTCAGATGGAACCATCTGACCAAGAGGATACAGCCTTTATGACCCCATCTGGTATTTATTGTTATATTGCTATGCCATTTGGACTAAGAAATGCAGGTGCTACTTATCAAAGGCTAGTCAATATGATGTTCAAGGATCAAATTGGACACACTATGGAAGTTTATATAGATGACATGGTGGTTAAGTCTAAAAAAGCTGAGGATCACCTTAAACACTTGGAGGAAGCATTCAATATCATTGATAAATTTAATATGAAACTAAATCCTTCCAAGTGTCACTTTGGTGTAAAAGCAGGTAAATTCCTAGGCTATATGGTGACTAAGAGGGGCATTGAAGCAAGTCCAGAGAAAATTAAGGCTATTGTGAACATTAAATCACCTGCCAATGCTAAGGATGTGCAAAGATTAACAGGCAGGATCGCAGCCTTAAACAGGTTCATATCCAAATCCTCTGAAAAATGAAAGGAATTTTATGACATCCTAAGGAAGAACAAGAAATTTGAATGGACTAAGAAGCATGAAAGTGCCCTCAAAGCTCTTAAGGATTACCTATCCTCAGCTCCCGCTTTGATGAAACCAGAAAAGGGGGATATATTATCCTTATACCTAGCAGTATCCTCAAAAGCAGTAAGTGCGGTCCTTGTTAAGGATCACCAAGGTACACAACATCATGTCTATTATGTAAGTTAGAGTTTGCTTGATGCCAAATCCAGGTATTCACATTTAGAAAAACTTATTCTTGCTTTAATTATGGCATCTACTAAATTAAGACACTATTTTGAGACTCATGCCATTATTGTTAAGACTAATTTTCCAATTAAGAATGTTCTCAGGAAACCTGAAAAGTCATGAAGGATGGCTAAATGGGCAGTGAAGCTTAGTGTTTATGATATAAGATATGAGCCTAGAACAGCCATTAAATCCCAGGCATTAGCTGACTTTGTGGCAGATTTCAGTAGTGACTTGCAAAAGGAAGCTGAGTTAGAAGTCCAACAGCTTGAAGAAACTAAGGATCCTTGGATACTCTTCACCGATGGAGCCTCTAATGTCAAAGGAACAGGACTTGGAATACTACTAAAATCGCCACAGGGGGACATAATACCCCACTCCATAGCTTGTGAGTTTCAAACTACTAATAATGAGGCCGAATATGAAGCCTTAATAGCTGGTTTGTAAATTGCCAAGCATATGAGGATCAGGTATCTTGAGGTACATGTAGATTCATTATTAATCACTAATCACTTTAATGGATCCTATGCTGTTAAAGGTGAGAAACTAATCAAATATTTAGAGATAGTCAAAGAATTGGCACTCTCTTTTGTTTCCTTTAGTTTGACACAGGTACCAAGGGAAGAGAATGCAGAGGCTGATGCATTAGCCAATCTAGGATCATCCTTGAAGATCCCGGAGGATATCAGGATCCCTATTATCCACATCCTCACACCTGCTATCGAGGATCATGAAGTCATGGAAATAGGAGAGGATTCTGCAATCATCCCTAGTGATGATACTCAATCCCATTCAGGATCATGGATCCTTCCAATCATGAGATACATACAACATGGAGAGATTCCTACAGGAGAAAGCCCTAGGGCTTTCAAAATCAAGGTATCTCAATTTACAATATTGAATAACATATTATATAAACGATCTCTTGCAGGACCATATCTAAGATGTATCGAGGATCCTGAAATCCAAGAAGTCTTAAAGGATTTTCATGAAGGAGATTGTGGAAACCACACTGGGGGCAGGGCATTATTCTCAAGGATCCTGAGGACAGGATACTATTGGCCTACAATGAAGAAGGACGCTATGGATTATGCCAAGAAGTGTGATCCTTGTCAAAGACATAGTAATATCCTTCACCAACCAACAGAACTTTTGCATCCTATATCCTCCTCTTGGCCATTTATGAGATGGGGAATGGATATAGTTGGTAAACTTCCCAACGCACCTGGTGGAAAAGTATTCATGCTTGCTATGACTGATTACTTCTCAAAGTGGATTGAGGCTGAAGCCTTTGCTCAAGTCAGAGAAAAAGAAGTGATATCCTTTATCAAAAGAAATATTATTACTAGATTTGGTATCCCGTCTGAAATAGTATGTGATAATGGATCCCAATTTATTTGGAGTAGAACTACTAACTTTTGTGACAGCTGGGGGATTAAGATGATAACATCAACACCAGTCCACCCACAAGCTAATGGCCAGGCAGAATCATCCAACAAGATCATCATCAACAATTTGAAAAAGAAGCTTGGATCCAAGAAAGGAAAGTGGGCAGAAGAACTACCTTATGTATTATGGGCTGATAGGACAACTCCCAAGAATGCCACTGGCCAAACTCCATTTTCTTTGGTATTTAGGGCAGAATCGGTGATTCCTACAGAGATGGTGGTTCCTACTGCAAGAACAAGCGTTCGTGATCCTGAAGAAAATGCTGAAAACTTGGTTCAAGATTTGGATACTATAGAAGAACTCGGGGAATTGGCAAGGATAAGGATGGCCAGTTATCAACAAAGGATGGCTGGAGCTTACAACAAAAATGTCAGGATCAGGAAATTCCAAGTTGGTGATATGGTGTTGAGGAAAGCATTTCAGAATACCACCAATCCTGCTGATGGAAAGTTGGCACCAAAGTGGGAAGGCCCTTATTTGATTGAAGCTGAAGCTGGAAAGGAGGCATATCGATTGCTAACAATGGAAGGTGATTTGCTACCAAGAGCTTGGAATGCTGTCCACTTGAAGAAATACTTCATGTAATGAGGATCCATGATCCTTAGGTAACAAGTATCCTCGAAGAATCCTTACAGGACAGAGGACCCTCATTTTGGTAATATCCTAATCTCAACTATTTCATTCTTTAATTATCCTATATATAAGGATAAGGATCCTGGATCCTTTATCCCCTTTTCATTTTATTCTGAGTTTTGCAGAAGGTTTAGGTATCCTTAACAAAGGATTGACTATCCACAGAAGTATCCAGTTATTTGGGCTTGACCCCAGTTGTTTGGGCTTGACCCCAGTTATTTGGGCTTGACCCCAGTTTGGGCCTGTCCCCAGTATCGCCAGTAGCGCACAATGATCCTGGTACAGTTCATGGCAATGGGACCAGTACCCGCTTTAGGGGCTGACAATTTCATTGTACTGGCTGTATCCGGGATCCTACGTATAATGGTAGACGTACCATACATCTGTTCCTAAGGTTTCTAACGTTTTCACGTTAGCTAAGGTTTTGGCATTTTCATGTCACTAAGTTTGGATAGTCGCCAGTGAGGGCCATACTTACATACGATCCTTTGGGCTTGTCCCCAGTTATCCTTTGGGCTTGTCCCTAGTTATCCTTTGGGCTTGTCCCCAGTGATCCTTTGGGCTTGTCCCCAGAATTGTTGGGCTTGTCCCCAGTTACTAACTTTTATCTTATATTGGCTCAGTCCCATAATGTATCCTATTTCAGGTTTTTGAAGCTAAACGCCTAGGGATCCTTGATCCTTATCTTCTACTAAGGTTTGTCCTTCGGTTATTCTGATTATAAGTATTGATGGTTAGGATCCTAACTTGGATCCTCAGGTATGATCCTCAAATTGCTTTGATTTAATTTATCATTTACATAAGTGACCCTTACCCTTTTGTTTTGGTCAAAAATCACACAAGGATAATGTAACCAAACTTTATGTAAACGGGGTATGATGCTTGGTTAATTATAAAAGTAAAGGATCACTTTTATGAGAAATATGCAAAGACACAATGATTTATACGAGGAAAAAGCCCTTGATCAATGTATGATCTCCGGCATAAAAAACCTCGGGTGATGGCAACTACCGATCACCAACTTCAATATAAGAAAAATATAGTTACAACTTCGGATGATAATGAGCTGAGTACAAGGATCACTATAGTTTCGAGTGTCTAAGCGTGTGAGAATTGTGTTGTGTGTTCTTCCGAATGAGGAAGAGTGTTATATATACAAGTGTAGGTGACCTATTTTAGGTAAAAAGACTAATAATCAGCTCATTACCCCTTTAGAAATAAAAGTAAATCTAGCCTAAATTATCGCCCTTAAATCATGCCAAGTTTCCATATCCTTCACAACGTCCATCTCCGATTAAGCACATGCCATAGTTGTGAAGACGTGTCCTTTAATTGTGATGCTAAGAGCGGATCCTGCTAGTCATTCCTGTAAAACAACATTAAATTCAACGAAAGCAACTGTTAGCATGAGGATCCTATGATGGTCCGTGATCCTGATCCTGGGAGTCTGCTGAGGATCACTATCTGCCAAAGAAACAAGGATCACTGGTTAGGATCACATGTGAGGATCATGTATTGTAAAAATCCAGCCCTAACAATTGCCCCCAAAATATAAGGAGTTTATTGTAAATTAACGAGTTATATTTTGTTTTGATCTTATCTGCAACAAACAAGTCGGATAACTAGCCGTTAATCTCGAACTAGCCGTTGCAACCTTTACGTCATTGAGGTGACATCCCTGCAAATCATGATTATAAATAGGAGATAGGGTTAGGATCAATCTGCATTTAAGTTCAAGATATACTCCCTTTATAATCTCAACCGAAGATCAATCAGGTATTCTCTTCTTTTCTTTCCTCTCTTGCTCTGTTTTTCTGCTTTTACCCTGCCAAGAGTATGTTGCTCCGAAATTCCCCTCACAAGGATCACAAGAAGAGCAGTCCTCTGAAAAGCCAAGGGATCGTCAAAGACTCTCCTACGGAGAGGTGCTGCTTCACTGATGCTCATGTTGATAGGATCCGTCACTGTTTTCCGGCGGATACTGTCTTCAAGTCTTTTTCTTCCACCGCTCTGAGTGATTTCGTTTCCGATGCCTGGGTGGCCTTTCCTGCAACTCCGTTTACCCTAGGATATTCATATCCTTTTCCAGCCTTCACCCAATCCTTCTTTTCTCTGACCGGCATGTCCTATATCCAAGCCATGCCGATGATCTGGAGGGTTCTGTGTACCCTTGAGAGGATCATTGAGCAGGAGGGGATTGACTTAGGGATGTCGGAGCTGGCCGAGCTATATGATCTTACCACGTTTGGTTCTTGTCGGTTCTTGTTGAAACGGAAAGCTGGAGAGGATCACCCTGTTTTTAAGGTCACAAAAAATGATACCAACTGGAAGCGACGGTTCTTCTTTGTTAGGAGAGATACCATCCCTAACGGGGAAGATCTGCCCAAGGAGTGGGCTACTCATGGTAGGATAGAGGGTCCTGGAAGGATCACTATCAGACTTGTCTCAATATGAGGATCACTAATGTTTTCTTTGTCTTTTGTGCAGCCATATCCGTTGCTCATCTCAAGTTAACTCCTGCTGCAAGAGAGAGGGTTTTAGCTTTCAAAAAGCTTGATCCTGAGACCAGAAGTTTTCAAGTCACCGTCCAAGATTCACAAGAAGTATCCTCCGCATCTGCCACTATGTCAAGTAAGTATCCTTATTAAAAAGTGAGTTATATGTAAGACTGTTTAGTTAGTAAGGGAACTTATCTGGTTTTGATTGTGTAGGCGCTGGGAAACCTGCTAAGTCTGCCAAGTCTGCCTCCAAGTTCGGGATTGATGAACTTGCCAATGTCAAGTCTTCAAGAAAGAAGACCCCTGCTGCTAGTCCCTCTGCTTCTGCCCCTAAAGCTCCTATTAGGGGTAAGGGAAAGAAGAGAAAGGTTTCTGAGGATCTTCAAGGATTTCCCCTGATTCGCCAGCAGTTTCTTGATTCTGTCAACGAGGTTAGGATCACTGCCCCTGTTGGTTATCCTGATGGTTTTTGAGGATCACCTGTGTCTGACGTCATATCTTGTTGTTTTTGCAGAAACTTACTGAAATAGAAACTTATGTTAGCCACGTTGAAGATCAGGATCGCCAAATTGCCGACCTCCAACAGATGGGTGTGCTGAAGGATCTCAAGATAGCCGATCTTGAGAAGGAGCTCCGGGCTACCAGGGATGAAGCTGTCAAAGCATTGATCAAGTTTGACTACGAGAAGCATGATATCACCCAGGATGCTAAGGTCTCTGCTGCGATAACCATGTATAAGATCCAGCTGCAAATGGCTGCAGAGGCTCAGGATCCTTCTTTTGACAAAGGCACATGGGACGTGGAAGGTTGGAAGGCAAGGCTGGCAGAGTTGGAGGATGATGATGATGCTGAGGATATCCCTATGCTTGAAGGTGGAGATGCTGGTAAGGATCAGGGGGAAGCAAGTGGAGCTGGTGGTGATGGTGCAGCGAAGGTTTGAGCTTGCAAGATTGGGCAATGATGGAAACTTCTAGACATAGCCGGGGCCCAATTTTTAAATTTTGGTAGTAGTTTTTGTGGTTGTTGGTGTTTTCAAACAATGATGGTCTGTATTTAAACAATAGTTTTAGGATTAAGGATCCAGGATCCTTCAGACAATAGGTAGGATTGCAAGTGGTGGAGGGATCCTCTGTTTGGGGGATGAAGCCTTTGTGATCCTGCCGCCTTTAATTTCCTGCACCTGCTAAGACCGCAAAGACAATGGACACCCTTTGCCAACCCATGTGGACGGGCCACGTTTTGCTGGTAGAAATGTGGGTTGGCAATTTTGACAACTTTTGAAGGGTTAATCCTTTCGTTAATAAATAAAATCTTAAACTTTTGTCGCTTATCTTGTGTTATTATCCTTTTTATTTTCAATTGTTTTGACACATGTTTGTTTGAGTAAGAAAAGTTGAGCGAATTATGTTTAAGAAATTTAGGATATGATTCTTGATCAAATATCCTATAATCGAAAATTTTCAAGGTAGTTTATTTTAAGGATCATAGGTTCAGTTGTCAAGGTCTAAAGGTTATTCAAATGAATAATGAAATTAAAAATAGTTAAGGATCATACCTGAGGATCCAAGTTAGGATCCTAACCTTTAATCGGGATAACCATAAGTAAAACTTTAATGGATAATAAGGATTAAGGATCCTTAATTGTTTAACTTTGAAAACCTGAAAAAATGGAATATAACTTGGGACTAAGCCAATATAAAAGATAAGTTAGTAACTGGGGACAAGCCCAAAGGATAACTGGGGACAAGCCCATAGGATCACTGGGGATGATCCCAAAGGATCACTGGGGACAAGCCCAAAGGATAACTGGGGACAAGCCCAAAGGATCGTATGTAAACTGGAGTATGGCCCTTACTGGCGACTATCCAAACTTAGTGACATGAAAATGTCAAAACCTTAGCTAACGTGAAAACGTTAGAAACCTTAGGAACGGATGTATGGTACGTCTACCATTATACGGAGGATCCTGGGTATAGCCAATACGATGAGGTTGTCAGCCCCGCAAGTGGGTACTGGTCCCAAAGACGTGAACTATATCAGGATCATCGTGCGCTGCTGGCGGAAACTGGGGATAATCCCAAGGATAACTGGGGTTAGACCCAAGGATCTGCGTTGCTTTTGAAGATCTTTGACGATATGCTGTAGATACCTGAACTATCATAACTCAAATGGTTCGTGAGAAGAGGATGAAGGATACAGGATCCTTATCCTTTGGTAAAAAGTAAGGAAATGTAATAGTTTTAAGATAAGGACATTACCAGAGTAAGGATCACTGACATCACCGGGATCCTTTGAGGATACTTCAATGTAAGGATCACATGCTTGAAGGATCATGTTCACATAAAGTATCTCTTTAAGTGAACAGCATTCCAGGCTCTTGGTAACAAGTTTCCTTCCATAGTTAGCAATCTGTATGCCCCCTTTCCTGCTTCAGCTTCAATCAAGTAAGGGCCTTCCCACTTTGGTGCTAACTTCCCGTCAGCAGGATTAATAGTGTTTTGGAATGTTTTTCTCAACACCATATCTCCGACTTGGAACTTCCTTATCCTAACATTTTTGTTGTAAGCACCAGCCATTCTTTGTTGGTAGCTTGCCATCCTTATCCTAGCCAGATCCCTGATTTCCTCAATAGTATCCAAATCCTGAGCCAGGATTGTAGCATTTTCTTCAGGATCACGAGCACTTGTTCTAGCAGTTGGGATCACCATCTCTGTTGGGATCACTGCTTCTGCCCCAAATACTAAAGAAAAAGGTGTTTGACCAGTGGCATTCTTGGGAGTTGTTCTATCAGCCCATAGCACATAAGGTAACTCCTCTGCCCATTTTCCCTTCTTGGATCCTAGCTTCTTCTTCAGATTGTTGATGATGATCTTGTTGGATGATTCTGCTTGGCCATTGGCCTGTGGATGAACTGGTGTTGATGTTATCATCTTGATTCCCCAACTGTCACAAAAGTTAGTAGTTCTGCTTCCAATGAATTGGGAACCATTATCACATACAATTTCAGAGGGAATGCCAAATCTAGTTATAATGTTTCTTTTGATAAAGGATATAACTTCTTTTTCTCTGACTTGAGCAAAAGCTTCAGCTCTATCCACTTAGAGAAGTAGTCAGTCATGGCAAGCATAAATACTTTTCCACCAGGTGCTTTAGGGAGCTTGCCAACTATATCCATCCCCCATCTCATGAATGGCCAAGAGGATGGTATGGGGTGTAGCAATTCAGCTGGTTGATGAAGGATATTGTTGTGTCTTTGACAAGGATCACATTTCCTAGCATATTCTACAGCATCCCTTTTCATGGTTGGCCAGTAGTATCCTGTTCTAAGGATCCTTGAGAACAATGCCCTGCCCCCAGTGTGGTTTCCACAATCTCCTTCATGGAAGTCTCTCAACACTTCTTCAATTTCAGGATCCTCAATACATCTTAAATATGGTCCTGCAAGGGATCGTTTATACAATACATTATTTAAGATTGTGAATTGAGATACCTTAATCCTGAAAGCTCTAGGATTTTCTCCCATCGGAATCTCCCCGTATTGCAAGTATCTCATGATTGGTGAGATCCATGATCCTGAATAAGATTGAGCTTCTTCACTAGGGATTACTGCAGTATCCTCTTCTATTTCCATGGCCACCTGATTTTCAATAGCAGGAGCCAGGATATGGATGATAGGGATACTTATGTCTTCTGGAATTTTTAAGGATGATCCTAAGTTGGCCAATGCATCAGCTTCCGTGTTATCCTCCCTTGGTACCTGTGTTAAGCTGAAAGAAACAAAAGAGAGTGCCAATTCTTTGACTATCTCTAAATATTTGGTTAGTTTTTCACCTTTAACAGCATAGGATCCATTAAAGTGATTGGTGATCAATAATGAGTCTACATATACTTTAAGATATTTTACCCCCATATCCTTAGCAATTTGCAAGCCAGCAATTAAGGCTTCATATTCAGCCTCATTGTTAGTTGCTTGGAACTCACAGGCTATGGAGTGGGGTATTATGTCCCCCTGTGGCGATTTTAGTAGTATCCCGAGCCCTGTGCCCTTGACATTTGAGGATCCATCAGTGTGTAGTATCCAAGGATCCTTGGTCTCATCCAGCTGTTGGACTTCCAATTCTGCTTCTTTTTGTAGATCACTACTGAAATCAGCCACAAAGTCAGCTAGTGCTTGGGATTTAATGGCTGTTCTTGGCTCATATCTTATATCATGGGCACTAAGCTTTACTGCCCACTTAGCCATTCTTCCTGACATCTCTGGTTTCCTGAGGACATTCTTAATTGGAAAGTTAGTTCTAACAACAATAGTATGGGTTTCAAAATAATGCCTTAGCTTAGTTGATGCCATGATTAATGCAAGAATAAGTTTTTCGAGGTGTGAGTACCTGGATTCGGCATCAAGTAAACTCTTACTTACATAGTAGATAGGATATTGTGTACCTTCGTGATCCTTAACAAGGACAGCACTTACAGCGGTTGAGGATACCGCCAAATATAAGGATAACACATCTCCTTTTTCGGGCTTTGATAATGCTGGTGCTGAGGACATATATTCTTTAAGGGCTTGTAAAGCATTCTCATGTTTCTCAGTCCATTCAAACTTCTTGTTCTTCCTTAGGATATCGTAAAATTCTTTACATTTTTCTGAGGATTTTGATATGAACCTGTTCAGAGCTGCTATCCTGCCTGTTAGCCTTTGCACATCCTTAGCATTGGCAGGGGACTTGATGTTTACTAGTGCTTTAATTTGCTCCGGACTTGCCTCAATGCCCCTCTGAGTTACCATATATCCTAGGAATTTACCTGCCTTAACACCAAAGTGGCACTTTGAAGGATTAAGCTTCATGTTATAATTATCAAGGATATCAAATGCTTCCTCCAAATCCCTTAGGTGATCCTCAGCTTTCTTTGATTTGACTACCATATCATCTATGTATACTTCCATAGTTTGTCCAATTTGATCTTTGAACATCATATTCACCAGCCTTTGATATGTTGCACCTGCATTTCTTAATCCAAAAGGCATGGCAATATAACAATACAAACCTGTTGGGGTCATAAAGGCTGTATCCTCTTGGTCAGATGGTTCCATCTGAATTTGTTGGAATCCAGATGATGCATCCATAAAGGTTAACAGTTCATGCCCCGCTGTTGCATCCACCATGGAGTCAATGTGGGGTAATGGGAAAGGATCCTTGGGACATTCCTTATTTAGATCAGTGAAATCGACACATACCCTCCACTTTCCGTTTTTCTTTTGGACAACGACCACATTGGCTAACCATTTTGGATACTTTACCTCTCTGATCATACCTGCTCGAAGTAGTCTCTCTACTTCTTCTTGGATAATGGCATTCCTTTCCGGTGCAAACTTCCTCCTTTTTTGATGGATTGGTTTGATAGACCTGTCAATGCCAAGTTTGTGAGTAATAATATCCTTAGATATACCTGTCATATCTTCATGTTTCCAAGCAAAGGTAGATTTTCTTCTTTTGAGGAAGGATATTAAGTCTTCTTTCATCTTGCCAAGGATCCCTGATCCGATATAGATTTTTGATTCAGGATCACTAGGATCCAAGAGGATTTCGTCCACATCTTGTTCTCTTGCCTCCAAGACATTCCTCGGAGGATACTGTAATTGCTATTGCTCCCTTGGCTTCGAGGTTGGCTTCATGGATGAGGTATAACAATCCTTAGCCTCCTGCTGATCACTGTCGATCTTGATTATTCCCCATGGGCTAGGGAGCTTCACACATTGATGGTAGGTGGATGGGACTGCTTTCATATCATGTATCCAGGGCCTGCCAAGGATAACATTGCAACAAGATAAACAGTCAATAACGCAAAATTTTTGATAATTATGTAATCCTTCCACGTAGATTGGGAGTTTGATGTCCCCCAGAGTTTTCTTCGTTTCTCCACTGAATCCTACAAGCACGGAGGATCTTGGTGTGATGTCTGATTCTGGGATACCCATTTTCTTCAGAACATCAAGCTGGATAATGTTTACTGAGCTTCCTCCATCGATAAGGATCCTGCGGACAAAATGGTTAGAGATAAAGAGAGTAATAACTAAACTATCATGATGAGGATCCTGAATGTTAATGCGATCATCCTCATCAAACGTTATCATCTTCCCCTCTGAGACACTTGATGTTCTAATAGGTCTTTCTCCATTATCCATTTTTGACTCCTTTGCATGCCTTTTGGCCGCCGAGAAGGATGTACCACAGATGTCTGATCCTCCGGAAATAAAGTTGATCACTTGTGCATTTGTCGGAGGTGCTGGAGCCTTTTCAGGG
Organism: Helianthus annuus; assembly: GCF_002127325.2. Lineage (NCBI taxonomy): Eukaryota > Viridiplantae > Streptophyta > Magnoliopsida > Asterales > Asteraceae > Helianthus > Helianthus annuus. The sequence continues at coordinate 104,921,317 of NC_035446.2, forward strand.
ATCCTTTCAGGATCCTGAGTCCTTTGCTTTTTTCTTCCCAACAGTTCTTTTAGGTGCCCCTTGCTTAACAGATATCCAATCTCTTTTCTTAAAGCTATGCATTCTTCGGTTAGATGCCCGAAATCCTCATGGTATGCACACCATTTTGACTTGTCTTTAGTCCCGGATGGTTTATCATTTTTCCTGGGCCACCTAGCTTTTTCACCTAGATTCTGCATTGCAAGGATTAGTTCCTGATTATCAACGGAAAAACAATATTCTGAGATTGGAGGATAATCTTCATCATCCTCTTCTTGGTCAACAGCATGCACATTCTGGTTCTCATTTCTATGGTAGGATTTGAATTTGTTGTTCTTGAAGGAGGATCCTTGCTTCTCCTGTTTTGAGGATCCTACTTGTCTCTCCTGGATCCTCTTGTCATCCTCTAGCCGGATGAACCTGAGTGCCCGAGTTCTTACTTCATCTAGGTTCCTGCATGGTGTCATAACAAGATCATCATAGAATAATGAATCCTTAAGCAGTCCCATTTTGAAGGCTTCGACAGCCGTAGCCATATCCAAGTTGGGAATGTCCAAGGATTCTTTACTAAATTTAGTTATGTAATCCCTTAATGATTCATTATGACTTTGGGTTACATTATATAAATCACTGGTTAATCTTTCAAATTTTCTACTACAAGAGAATTGGTTATTGAATAAATTAACTAAATTAGCAAATGAAGTAATAGAGTAAGGGGGAAGACTTAGCAGCCACTTAAGAGCTGATCCAGTAACAGTGGATCCAAATCCTTTACATAGGCATGCTTCCTTCAGCTTTTCTGGGATAGGATTGATCTCCATCCTCTCCCTGTATTGTGCTATGTGCTCCTCTGGATCCGTTGTACCATCATACAGCTTCATAGTAGGGATATGGAACCTTTTGGGTACCTCTGCATCACAAATTGGTGGTGCAAAGCGAGATACCTTGTGGCTTCCATCTGCAATCTCTGGGATAGGTTTGACTACCCCTGGAACACTTGAGATCATATCTTTTAGCTTCTGCAATTCCCTGGCCATAGCATGATTGACACCTGTATCCTGCATGAATCCATGGGTAGTAGTAAGATGATTATTTAAAGTGTTACCTCCCATTGAGTTCAAGTTAGTGAATCCATATTGCTGGGATTCGGGGATAACGGAGGGACCAGTGGAAGCAATGGTCTGCATTGGAATGAAGTCCCCTTGATGGACATCTAGACTTCCTGTTTGCAAACTTTTTAGGGATCCTGGCATCTGGAAGGATCCTGGTATCTGGAAGGATCCTGGTATCTGGGATGATCCTGGAACGAAGGAGGATCCTTGAACCTGGGATGATCCTGGAACAAAGGAGGATCCTTGACCCTGGGATGATCCTGGAACAAAGTAGGATCCTTGAAACTGCTGTGTTCCCGGATAGGCTCCTGAATTCATGAAGGATCCCATATGCTGGGGATAGGATCCTGCCGGCTGAAAGTGTGAGCCTTGATGCCTGAGTCATTGCTGTCGATCCGAGGTGCAATCCTCTTGATTCTCCCACAATTTGCACGTCTGGAATTCCCGATGGCTGAGAAGTGATCATTGGAGTATCAAAGCTCAAGGATTTGGGCATCAGTGGGGAATGATCCTCTACCGTTCTCTTTTGTCTTTTGAGATCTCCAATTTCCCTGAGGATCCTATCATTAGTTTCATCATGCCGCTGCATACGATCCTTCATCTGCAAAATCAAAGTAAATACATCACTAGTACTGGGAATATAGGAATTCATAGCAGAAGGAGATGGAGGTTTAGAGTTAGTAGGAGTTTGTCTCTTCTCAGCATTCTTCTGGGATCCTGCCGGTGGTGGAGGCAGAATGTTCTGGGACGAGGTGACTGCAGACATTGCCGTGGACATGTTTTTCAATGATGAAGCCATGTAATTCTTTGAAATGATTTCGAACAAAAGGTTTTCTTATGAATGAAGCACCAATTGCCCCACGGTGGGCGCCAAACTGTTTTGGTCAAAAATCACACAAGGATAATGTAACCAAACTTTATGTAAACGGGGTATGATGCTTGGTTAATTATAAAAGTAAAGGATCACTTTTATGAGAAATATGCAAAGACACAATGATTTATACGAGGAAAAAGCCCTTGATCAATGTATGATCTCCGGCATAAAAAACCTCGGGTGATGGCAACTACCGATCACCAACTTCAATATAAGAAAAATATAGTTACAACTTCGGATGATAATGAGCTGAGTACAAGGATCACTATAGTTTCGAGTGTCTAAGCGTGTGAGAATTGTGTTGTGTGTTCTTCCGAATGAGGAAGAGTGTTATATATACAAGTGTAGTTGACCTATTTTAGGTAAAAAGACTAATAATCAGCTCATTACCCCTTTAGAAATAAAAGTAAATCTAGCCTAAATTATCGCCCTTAAATCATGCCAAGTTTCCATATCCTTCACAATGTCCATCTCCGATTAAGCACATGCCATAGTTGTGAAGACGTGTCCTTTAATTGTGATGCTAAGAGCGGATCCTGCTAGTCATTCCTGTAAAACAACATTAAATTCAACGAAAGCAACTGTTAGCATGAGGATCCTATGATGGTCCGTGATCCTGATCCTGGGAGTCTGCTGAGGATCACTATCTGCCAAAGAAACAAGGATCACTGGTTAGGATCACATGTGAGGATCATGTATTGTAAAAATCCAGCCCTAACACCTTTGACAACAGGATTTATGATCCTTAAACTATACTACTTTTCAGAGTTTGTCGATTATAGGATATTTGATCCTGGATCACATCCTAAACTTTTTGAGAAAATTTAGTAATCTTTTCTTGGTAAATTCAAACAAAGAATATATCATAACAACTGAAAAATAAAATGTATCCAAATGAAACAACACATGATAAGCCAAAAAGATTAAAGTTTTATTTATTCACAATGTTAAACCCTTTAAGGTTGTCAAAATTGCCAACCCACGTTTCTACCAGCAAATCGTGGCCCGTCCACATAGGTTGGCAAAGGGTGTCCATTGTTAACGGGTCTTAAGATTGCAGGAAATAAAAGATGGCAGGATAACAAGTGGCTTCATCCCCCAAACAGAGGATCCATCCACCACCCATTATCCTACCTATTGTCCAAAGGATCGGTGATCCTTAATCCTAAAAACTATTGTTCAAAGTACAGACCAACCATTGTTCAACAAAAACATCAACAACCACAAAAACCACTACCAAACTATAAAAAATGGGCTCCGGCTATCTCTAGAAATGTCCATCATCGCCCATCCTTGCAGCTCACACCTTGGCCGCATCTTCACCAGCATCACCACCTGCTTCTCCACCACCCTAATCCTTGCCGCTGCCACTAGCCTCAATTGCCAGGACCTTTGTAGCCTCCTCCTCATCCTCTAGCTCCGCCAATTTCGCCTTCCAGCCCTCCTTGTCCCAGGTGCCCCTGTCAAAGTCAGGATCCTCAGCTTCTTGGGCCATCTGGAGTTTGATCTTGTACATAGTAATGGCAGCAGAGACTTTAACATCCTCCATGATCTCATGCTTCTCATAATCAACATTTATCTGAGTGGCAACCAGCTGCTTCTTTGCTTGGTTAAGATCCTTTTCGAGAGAGGAGATGGTCTGGTCCTTGGCTAGGAAAGTTTTATGGAACTCCAGATGTTTTTGTTCAGCTTCTTCAACATGTGCGTCGTACCACATCTGTATTTCGGCAAATTTCTGCAAAAAACAAAGTAAAGTTCAGAACTTGTGATCCTCAACTAGGCAGGATACTCGGTCAGGATCCTTACCTCAGAGAAATACTCCAAGAATTGATAGCGGATGAGGGATAGCCCGTCAAGGTCTTCAGTTTCAGAGGCCTTCCTTTTCTTTCCCTTGGAAGTCACGGGCTTAGGAGGGGCGGTACTTGGGCAAGCATCAGTCTTCTTTCTCCCAGATCTGGGACCAACGGCAGTGAGATCGGTAACGCTGAAACGGGTAGCAGACTTGGATGACTTTCTAGCACCTACACACCCAAAACAGATAAGTATCCTTATTTCATTTCTATTTATTTATTTATTTAAACATTTAATTGCACAAAAAACAGGATACTTACTTGACATTGTTACAGAACCTGAGGATACTTCTTGAGAATCCTAGGTATTGGCTTGAAATGATCTTATTGCAGGATCAAGTTTTCGGAAAGCAGCAAGCCTCTCCTTTGTGGCAGGTGATGGAATAATGTACGAAACAGAGATAGCTGCACAAAAGAAACAAAAAGATGTTAGTGATCCTCATGAGAAGCAGGGTTATCCGGTGATCCTTCCAAGGATCCTCTATCCTACCATGGGTGGTCCATTTCCTTGGCAAATCCTTCCCATTCGGGATGGCATCCCTCCTAACAAAGAAGAACCGCCTTTTCCAGTTGGTATCATTCTTAGTGGTTTTGAGGATGGGGTGTTCTTCTCCGGGTTTGTGTTTGAACAGATATCGATGGGATCCGTGGCTCACAAGATTGTACATCTCTGCTAACTCCGACATTCCCAAATCAATGCCTTCATGCTCAATGATTCTTTCAAGTGTACTCAAGACCCTCCACATCATTGGCATCGCTTGGATATAGGAGATGCCGGTGAGAGAGAAGAAAGACTGGGTGAATTCAGGGAAAGGATACGAGTATCCTATTGTGAATGGGGTGATCGGGAAAGCTACCCAGGTTTCAGAAACGAAATCGCTCAGAATGGTGGGGTCAAAAGTTTTAAAAATGGTGTTCGCCGGAAAACAATGGCGAATTCTGTCTATCTGTGGATCAGTGAAACAACATCGTTCCTTCATAGAGTCTTCGATGATCCCCTGGCTCTTAAGAGGACTGTCCTTTTTGTGATCCTTAGCCGGTGAGGATCTCAGCATCATCTTAGTCATGATGATGATGAAGGAGAAGATGAATAGAAAGAAAACGTAAAGGGAGAAAAGGGAGAGAAATACCTGCCTGATCTTCGAATGTGGATTTAAAGGGAGTCTCTCTTGAATTTAAATGCATATTGATCCCTGTTAGGGGAGGATTTCTTAATGACCCGTGATCCTCAAGTATTATCCTGTTTGGTGATCCTTACTTCTGTGATAATTAGTGATCCTCAGAAGTGCTTCAGGATCAGGATCATGGATCATCCTAAGGATCCTTATACTAATGATTGTCTATTTTGAATTCGGTGTTGTTTTGCAGGAGTACCGGCTTGGACTTGGTCATGGCAATATTCCTGGAGCATATTCCCTTTTATTCTGCACGTGCTTGACCATTGTGAACGTTATGGAGAACGTGGGGAGAAGGCATGAAATGCGGACAGTTAGTTAGGCTAGATATTTTCTATTTTTAAGGGGATAGCAAGCTATTTTTAGAACACTTGGCTATTTTTTGGCTACACACACTCGTACAACTGCACTCACCAGCTCTCGGCAAAACACTTAGCATTTTTCATACATTTTTACACGATACACTATAGTGATCCTTGTACTTAGCTCGCTATCATCCGAAGTTGTAAAAGGATTATTGTTTAATTTGAGTTGGTGATTGGTAGTTTCCATCACCCGAGGTTTATTTATGCCGGAGATCATTCATTGATCAAGGGCTATCTTTGTGTCACTTGTGCAATTCATTTCTGAGTGATCCTCATTGTTGTTAATTCAAGCATCATTCCTCACTACAGAAGATTTGGTTGCATTATCCTTCTCTGATTTTTGACCAAAACAGTTTGGCGCCCACCGTGGGGCAATTGGTGCTTCATTCCTAAGAGATTCTCATTCTCGTGATCATTTTGGTTCATTGCATTCGAGCACATGGCTTCATCATCAAAGAACACTTCTACGGCGATGTCTGCAGTCAATTCATCTCAGGGCATTCCACCTTTGCCTCCACCACCTTCTGGATCTCAGAAAAATGCCGAGAAGAAACCAACTCCTATTTTCTCAAAACCTCCAACTTCTTCTGCTTCTTATACTCCTACTACTAGTGACTTGTTTACTCTGATTTTGCAGATGAAGGAGCATATACAACAGCAGGATAAGACCAATGAAAGGATTCTTAGAGAAATTGGAGACATCAAGAAACAGAAGAGATCGGCAGAGGATCATTCCCCATTGATGCCCAAATCTTTGAATTTCGATACTCCGGTTATAACTTCTCAGCCTTCAGTGGTTCTAGAAGTTCAATATGTGGGAGGACCAAGAGGAGTGCATTACGGATCATCAGCAATGACTCAGGCCTCAGGGTCATACTTCCAACCAGTAGGATCCCATCCTCAGCATATAGGATCCTTCGCCAGCTCAGGAGCGCAGCAAATTCAAGGATTCTGGCCGGTTCAAGGATCCTCGCAGGTTCAAGGATCCTCCTATGTCCCAGGATCCTCTCAGGTTCAAGGATCCTCCTATGTCCCAGGATCCTCGCAGGTTCAAGGATCCTCTCAGTTCCATGGATCCTTCCAGATTCCGGGATCCTTAAGGAGTTTGCAATCAGGGAGTTCAGATATCCATCAGGGAGATTTTATTCCAATGCAGACCATTGCTTCTACTGGTCCTTCGATCATTCCGGAGTCTCAACAATATGGATTCACATCCGCTCTTCCTAATTTGAACCCAATGGGAGGTAACACTTTCAATAATTCTTATACCACTAACCATGGCCTTATGCAGGATACAGGTATCAATCATGCCATGGCCAAAGAATTGCAAAAGTTAAAGGATATGATATCAAGTGTCCCAGGAGTGGTCAAGCCTATCCCGGAGATTGTAGATGGGAGTCATAAGATATCTCGTTTTGCACCACCCATCTGTGATGCTGAGATACCCAAGAGGTTCCACGTGCCAACCATGAAGTTATATGATGGTTCAACAGATCCTGAAGAACACATAGCACAATACAGGGAAAGGATGGAGATCAGCCCCATCCCAGAAAGGTTAAAGGAAGCATGTCTGTGCAAGGGATTTGGATCCACTCTTACTGGATCGGCTCTTAAATGGCTGCTAAGTCTTCCCCCTTACTCTATTACCTCGTTTGCTAATCTAGTTAACCTGTTTAATAATCAGTTTTCTTGTAGTAGAAAATTTGAGCGTTTAACTAGTGATCTGTATAGGATAACCCAGGGTCATAATGAATCATTAAGGGATTATATCACTAAATTTAGTAAAGAATCCTTGGATATTCCTAACCTGGATATAGCTACGGCTGTTGAAGCCTTTAAAATGGGATTGCTTAGGGATTCATTATTCTATGATGATCTTGTTATGACACCATGCAGGAACCTAGATGAGGTAAGAACCCGGGCACTTAGGTTCACCCGGCTAGAGGATGACAAGAGTATCCAGGAGAGGTTAGCAGGATCCTCAAAGCAAGAGAAGCAAGGATCCTCATTCAAAAACAACAAGTTCAGATCCTACAACAAATCTGATAACCAGAATGTGCACGCTGTTGAACAAGAAGAGGATGATGAGGATTATCCCCCAATTTCTGAATATTGTTTTTCTGTTGATAACAATGAACTAATCCTTGCGATGTAGAATTTAGGTGATAAAGCTAGATGGCCCAGGAAAAATGACAGACCAGCTGCAACTAAAGATAAGTCAAAGTGGTGTGCATACCATGAAGATTTTGGGCATCTCACAGAAGAATGCATCGCACTGAGAAAAGAGATTGGATACTTGTTGAGCAAGGGGCACTTGAAAGAGTTATTGGGGAGAAAGAATTCAAGAACTCAGGATCCTGAAAGGATCCCAGAGAAAGCTCCAGCCCCTCCAGCAGATGCACAAGTTATAAACTTTATTTTTGGAGGATTAGATATTTGTGGAACATCCTTCTCTGCAGCTAAAAGACATGCAAAGGAAACTGTTAGGGCTGGATTTTTGTGATACATGATCCTGACATGTGATCCTAACCAGTGATCCTTGTTTCTTTTGCAGATAGTGATCCTCAGCAGGACTTTAGGATCAGGATCATGGACCATCCCAGGATCCTCATGCTAACAGTTACCTTCATTGAATTAAATGTTGTTTTGCAGGAATATCTAGCAGGATCCGCTCTTAGCATCACAATCAAAGGACGCGTCTTTACAATTATAGCATGTGCTTAATCGGAGATGGACGTTGCAAAGGATATGGAAACTTGGCATGATTTAAGGGCGACAATTTAGGCTAGATTTGCTTTTATTTCTAAAGGGGTAATGAGCTGATTATTAGTCTTTTTACCTAAAATAGGTCACCTACACTTGTATATATAAACACTCTTCCCTATTCGGAAGAACACACAACACAATTCTCACACGCTTAGACACACATTACGATAGTGATCCTTGTACTCAGCTCATTATCATCCGAAGTTGTAACCATATTTTGATATATTGAAGTTGGTGATCGGTAGTTGCCATCTCCCGAGGTTTTTTATGCCGGAGATCATACATTGATCAAGGGCTTTTTCCTCGTATAAATCATTGTGTCTTTGCATATTTCGTACTGAAGTGATCCTTTACTTTTTCAATAAACCAAGCATCGTTCCCCATTTACTTAGAGTTTGGTTGCATTATCCTTGTGTGATTTTTTGACCAAAACAGTTTGGCGCCCACCGTGGGGCAATTGGTGCTTCATTCATAAGAAAACTTTCTGTTCGAAATCATTTCAAAGAGTTACATGGCTTCGTCATTGAAGAATACATCCACAGCGATGTCGGCAGTCAATTCATCTACTGGCATTCCACCTTTGCCTCCACCACCAGCTGGATCTCAGAAAAATGTCGAGAAGAGACCAACTTCTATATCCTCTAAACCATCATCTTCTGCTCTAACTTCTTCTGTTCCCAGTACTAGTGATATATTTACTTTGATTTTGCAGATGAGGGATCGTATGCAGCAGCAGGATGAAACTAATGACAGGATCCTCAGAGAAATCGGAGATCTCAAAAGGCAAAAGAAAACGGCAGAGGATCATTCCCCACTAATGCCCAAATCTTTGAATTTTGATACTCCAATGATTACTTCTCAGCCAACAGAGGTCCCAGACATACAATATATGGGTGGATCAAGAGGAGTGCATTTCAGCCCAGCAACAATGACTCAGGCATCAGGATCATATTTTCAACCGGCGGGATCCTACGCCCAGCATTCGGGATCCTTCATGAGCTTAGGATCCTCCTTTGTCCCTGGATCATCCCAGGTTCAAGGATCCTCCTTTGTTCCAGGATCATCCCAGGTTCAAGGATCCTCCTTCGTTCCGGGATCGTCTCAGATACCAGGATCCTTCCAGATGCCAGGATCCCTAAAAAGTTTGCAAACAGGAAGTCTAGATGTCCATCAAGGGGACTTCATTCCAATGCAGACCATTGCTTCCACTGGTCCCTCCGTTATCCCAGAATCCCAGCAATATGGATTCACACCCAATGTTCCTAACTTGAACCCGATGGGAGGTAACACCTTAAATAATTATCCTACCACTAACCATGGATTCGTGCAGGATACAGGTATCAATCATGCTATGGCCAGGGAGTTACAGAAGCTGAAGGATATGATATCAAGTGTTCCAGGGGTAGTCAAGCCTATCCCGGAGATTGCAGATGGGAGCCATAAGGTATCTCGTTTTGCACCACCAATTTGTGATGCAGAGGTACCCAAAAGGTTCCATATCCCTACTATGAAGCTGTATGATGGTACAACGGATCCTGAGGAGCACATAGCACAATACAGGGAGAGGATGGAGATCAATCCAATCCCAGAAAAGTTAAAGGAAGCATGCTTATGTAAAGGATTTGGATCCACCCTTACTGGATCAGCTCTTAAATGGCTGCTAAGTCTTCCCCCTTACTCTATCACTTCATTTGCTAATTTAGTTAATTTATTCAATAACCAATTCTCTTGTAGTAGAAAATTTGAAAGATTAACTAGTGATTTATATAGGGTAACTCAAAGTCATAATGAATCATTAAGGGATTATATAACTAAATTTAGTAAAGAATCCTTGGACATTCCCAACTTGGATATGGCTACGGCTGTTGAAGCCTTCAAAATGGGACTGCTTAAGGATTCATTGTTCTATGATGATCTTGTTATGACACCATGCAGGAATCTAGATGAAGTAAGAACTCGGGCACTCAGGTTCATCCGGCTAGAGGATGACAAGAGGATCCAGGAGAGACAAGTAGGATCCTCAAAACAGGAGAAGCAAGGATCCTCCTCCAAGAACAATAAATTCAAATCCTACCATAGAAATGACAACTAGAATGTGCATGCTGTTGACCAAGAAGAGGATGATGAAGATTATCCTCCAATCTCCGAATATTGTTTTTCCGTTGATAATCATGAACTAATCCTTGCAATGCAGAATCTAGGAGAAAAAGCTAGGTGGCCCAGGAAGAATGATAAACCATCCGGGACTAAAGACAAGTCAAAATGGTGTGCATACCATGAGGATTTCGGGCATCTAACTGAAGAATGCATAGCTTTAAGAAAAGAAATTGGATATCTGTTAAGCAAGGGGCATCTAAAAGAATTGTTGGGAAGAAAAAAGCAAAGGACTCAGGATCCTGAAAGGATCCCTGAAAAGGCTCCAGCCCCTCCGGCGAATGCACAAGTGATCAACTTTATTTCCGGAGGATCAGATATTTGTGGTACATCCTTCTCGGCAGCCAAAAGGCATGCAAAGGAAGCAAAAATGGATAATGGAGAAAGACCTATTCGAACATCAAGTGTCTCGGAAGGAAAGACGATAACGTTTGATGAGGATGATCGCATTAACATCCAGGATCCTCATCATGATAGTTTAGTTATTACTCTCTTTATCTCTAACCATTTTGTCCGCAGGATCCTTATCGACGGAGGAAGCTCAGTGAACATTATCCAGCTTGATGTTCTGAAGAAAATGGGTATCCCAGAATCAGACATCACACCAAGATCCTCCGTGCTTGTAGGATTCAGTGGAGAAACGAAGAAAACTCTGGGGGACATCAAACTCCCAATCTACGTGGAAGGATTACATAATTATCAAAAATTTTGTGTTATTGACTGTTTATCTTGTTGCAATGTTATCCTTGGCAGGCCCTGGATACATGATATGAAAGCAGTCCCATCCACCTATCATCAATGTGTGAAACTCCCTAGCCCATGGGGGATAATCAAGATCGACAGTGATCGGCAGGAGGCTAAGGATTGTTATACCTCATCCATGAAGCCAACCTCGAAGCCAAGGGAGCAATAGCAATTACAGTATCCTCCGAGGAATGTCTTGGAGGCAAGGGAACAAGATGTGGACGAAATCCTCTTGGATCCTAGTGATCCTGAATCAAAAATCTATATCGGATCAGGGATCCTTGGCAAAATGAAAGAAGACATAATATCCTTCCTCAAAAGAAGAAAATCTACCTTTGCATGGAAGCACGAAGATATGACAGGTATATCTAAGGATATCATCACTCATAAACTTGGCATTGACAGGTCTATCAAACCAATCCATCTAAAAAGGAGGAAGTTTGCACCAGAAAGGAATGCCATTATCCAAGAAGAAGTAGAGAGACTACTTCGAGCAGGAATGATCAGAGAGGTAAAATATCCAAAATGGTTAGCCAATGTGGTCGTTGTCCAAAAGAAAAACGGAAAGTGGAGGGTATGTGTCGATTTCACTGATCTGAATAAGGCATGTCCCAAGGATCCTTTCCCATTACCCCACATTGACTCCATGGTGGATGCAATGGCGGGGCATGAACTGTTGACCTTTATGGATGCATCATCTGGATTCCAACAAATTCAGATGGAACCATCCGACCAAGAGGATACGGCCTTTATGACCCCAACCGGTTTGTATTGTTATATTGCCATGCCTTTTGGACTAAGAAATGCAGGTGCAACATATCAAAGGCTGGTGAATATGATGTTCAAAGATCAAATTGGACAAACTATGGAAGTATACATAGATGATATGGTAGTCAAATCAAAGAAAGCTGAGGATCACCTAAGGGATTTGGAAGAAGCATTTGATATCCTTGATAATTATAACATGAAGCTTAATCCTTCAAAATGCCACTTTGGTGTTAAGGCAGGTAAATTCCTAGGATACATGGTAACTCAGAGGGGCATTGAAGCAAGCCCGGAGCAAATTAAAGCACTGGTGAATATCAAATCCCCTGCCAATGCTAAGGATGTGCAAAGGCTAACAGGCAGGATAGCAGCTTTAAACAGGTTCATATCAAAATCCTCAGAAAGATGTAAAGAATTTTATGATATCCTAAGGAAAAACAAGAAATTTGAATGGACTGAAAAGCATGAGAATGCTTTACAAGCCCTTAAAGAATATATGTCCTCAGCACCAGCATTAATGAAACCCGGAAAAGGAGATGTGTTATCCTTATACCTAGCGGTATCCTCAACCGCTGTAAGTGTTGTCCTTGTTAAGGATCACGAAGGTACACAACATCCTATTTACTATGTAAGTAAGAGTTTACTTGATGCAGAATCCAGGTACTCACACCTTGAGAAACTTATTCTTGCACTAATTATGGCATCAACTAAGTTAAGACATTATTTTGAAACTCATACTATCGTTGTTAGAACTAATTTTCCAATCAAGAATGTCCTCAGGAAACCAGAGATGTCCGGAAGAATGGCTAAGTGGGCAGTAAAGCTTAGTGCCCATGATATAAGATACGAGCCTAGAACAGCAATCAAATCCCAAGCACTAGCTGACTTTGTGGCTGATTTCAGTAGTGATCTACAAAAGGAAGCAGAATTGGAAGTCCAGCAGCTGGATGAGACCAAGGATCCTTGGATACTACACACTGATGGATCCTCAAATGTCAAGGGCACAGGGCTCGGGATACTACTAAAATCGCCACAGGGGGACATAATACCCCACTCCATAGCCTGTGAGTTCCAAGCAACTAACAATGAGGCTGAATATGAAGCCTTAATTGCTGGCTTGCAAATTGCTAAGGATATGGGGGTGAAATATCTTAAAGTATATGTGGACTCATTATTGATCACCAATCACTTTAATGGATCCTATGCTGTTAAAGGTGAAAAACTAACCAAATATTTAGAGATAGTCAAGGAATTGGCACTCTCTTTTGTCTCTTTCAGCTTAACACAGGTACCAAGGGAGGAGAACACAGAAGCTGATGCATTGGCCAACCTAGGATCATCCTTGAAGATTCCAGAAGATATAAGTATCCCTATCATCCATATCCTGGCTCCTGCTATTGAAAATCAGGTGGCCATGGAAATAGAAGAGGATACTGCAGTGATCCCTAGTGAAGAAGCTCAATCTTATTCAGGATCATGGATCTCACCAATCATGAGATACTTGCTGTTAGGGCTGGATTTTTACTATGAATGATCCTTATACGTGATCCTAACCAGTGATCCTTATTTCTTTGGCAGGCAGTGATCCTCAGCCGGACCTCAGGATCAGGATCACGGGACATTGAGGTGATCCTAGTACTAACGGTCATTTTCGATTACTACAATATTATTTTGCAGGAATATCTAGCAGGATATGCCCTACATATCATGATCCAGGGACGCGCTTTTACAAATATGGCAAGAGCTGAATTAAAGATGAACGTTGTACCGGATATGGAAACATGGCTTGATCTAAGGGCAGCAATTTAGGCTAGATTATCTTTATTTCTAAAGGGGTAATGAGCTGATTAGTGGTCTATCTACCTAAAATAAGTTACCTACACATGTATAAATACCCATCTTCCTCATTCGGAAGAACACACACGACATACGACACAACTCTCAACACTTAGACACTCAGTGATCCTTGTACTCAGCTCATTATCATCCGAAGTTGTAACTACATTTTTATTATATTGAAATTGGTGATCGGTAGTTGCCATCACCCGAGGTTTTTTATGCCGGAGATCATACATTGATCAAGGGCTTTTTCCTCGTATAAATCATTGTGTCTTTGCATATTCATCACAGAAGTGATCCTTTACTTTTATAGCTAACCAAGCATCATACCCCGTTTACATAAAGTTTGGTTACATTATCCTTGTGTGATTTTTGACCAAAACAGTTTGGCGCCCACCGTGGGGCAATTGGTGCTTCATTCATAAAGAAAATCTTTTGTTCGAAATCATTTCAAAGAGTTACATGGCTTCATCATCGAAGAACACCTCCACGGCGATGTCTGCAGTCACCTCAGCACAAACCACTCTACCTCCTCCACCGGCAGGATCCCAGAGAAATGCTGAGAAGAGACCAACCCCTTCTTTCTCTAAACCTCCATTTTCTTCTGCTATGAATTCTTCTACTCCCAGTACTAGTGACGTGTTTGCTTTAATTTTGCAGATGAAGGATCGTATGCAGCGGCAGGATGAAACTAATGACAGGATCCTCAGGGAGATTGGAGATCTCAAAAGACAAAAGAAAGCGGCAGAGGATCATTCCCCACTGATGCCAAAATCCTTGAGTTTTGAGACTCCAATGGTCACCTCTCAGCCATCAGGGATCCCAGACGTACAGATCACAGGGGAGACGAGAGGATTACATCTCAAGTCAGCAGCAATGACTCAGACATCGGGCTCGTATTTTCAGCCAGCAGGATCCTATCCTCAGTATGTGGGATCCTTCATGAATCCGGAAGCCTATCCGGGGGCACAGCAGTTTCAAGGATCCTACTTTATTCCAGGATCGTTCCAGGGCCAAGGATCCTCCTTTGTTCCAGGATCATCCCAGGTTCAAGGATCCTCCTTCGTTCCAGGATCATCCCAGGTTCAAGGATCCTCCCTCGTTCCAGGATCATCCCAGATACCAGGATCCTTACAGATGCCAGGATCCCTAAAAAGTTTGCAAACAGGGAGTCTAGATGTCCATCAAGGGGACTTCATTCCAATGCAGACTATTGCTTCCACTGGTCCCTCCGTTGTTCCAGAATCCCAGCAATATGGATTCCCTAACTTGAACCCAATGGGAGGTAACACTTTAAATAATTATCCTACCACTAACCATGGATTCATGCAGGATACAGGTACCAATCACGCTATGGCTAGGGAATTACAGAAACTAAAGGACATGATCTCAAGTGTTCCAGGGGTAGTCAAGCCTATCCCAGAGATTGCAGATGGAAGCCACAAGGTATCACGCTTTGCACCACCAATTTGTGATGCAGAGGTGCCCAAAAGGTTCCATATCCCTACCATGAAGCTGTATGATGGCACGACGGATCCAGAGGAGCATATAGCACAATACAGGGAAAGGATGGAAATCAATCCTATCCCAGAAAAGTTAAAGGAAGCATGCCTATGTAAAGGATTTGGATCCACTCTAACTGGATCAGCTCTTAAGTGGCTGCTAAGTCTTCCCCCTTACTCTATTACTTCATTTGCTAATTTAGTTAAGTTATTCAATAACCAATTCTCTTGTAGTAGAAAATTTGAAAAATTAACCAGTGATTTGTACAGGATAACTCAAAATAATAATGAATCATTAAAGGATTATATAACTAAATTTAGTAAAGAATCCTTGGATATTCCCAACTTGGATATGGCTACGGCTGTTGAAGCCTTCAAAATGGGACTTCTTAAGGATTCATTATTCTATGATGATCTTGTTATGACACCTTGCAGGAATTTAGATGAAGTAAGAACTCGAGCACTCAGGTTTATCCGGCTAGAGGATGACAAGAGGATCCAGGAGAGACAAGTAGGATCCTCAAAACAAGATAAGCAAGGATCCTCCTTCAAAAACAACAAGTTCGAATCCTACCATAGAAACGAGAACAAGAATGTGCATGCTGTCGACCAAGAAGAGGATGATGAAGAATATCCTCCAATCTCAGAATATTGTTTTTCCGTTGACAATCACGAACTAATCCTTGCAATGCAGAATCTAGGTGAAAAGGCTAGGTGGCCCAGGAAGAATGATAAACCATCCGGGACTAAAGACAAGTCCAAATGGTGTGCATACCATGAGGATTTCGGCCATCTAACTGAAGATTGCATAGCCTTAAGAAAAGAAATTGGATACCTGCTAAGCAAGGGGCATCTAAAGGAATTGTTGGGAAGAAAAAAGCAAAGGACCCAGGATCCTGAAAGGATCCCTGAAAAGGCTCCAGCACCTCCGGCAAATGCACAAGTGATTAACTTCATATCCGGAGGATCAGACATTTGTGGAACATCCTTCTCAGCGGCCAAAAGACATGCAAAAGAATCAAAAATGGATAATGGAGAAAGGCCTATTAGAACCTCAAGCGTCTCAGAAGGAAAGATGATAACATTTGATGAGGATGATCGCATCAACATCCAGGATCCTCATCATGATAGTTTAGTTATCACTCTCTTTATCTCTAACCATTTTGTCCGCAGGATCCTTATCGATGGAGGGAGCTCAGTGAACATAATCCAGCTTGATGTCTTGAAGAAGATGGGAATCCCAGAATCAGACATCACACCAAGATCCTCCGTGCTTGTAGGATTCAGTGGAGAAACGAAGAAAACTCTGGGGGACATCAAACTCCCAATCTATGTGGAAGGATTACATAATTATCAGAAATTTTGTGTTATTGACTGTTTATCTTGTTGCAACGTTATCCTTGGCAGGCCTTGGATACATGACATGAAAGCAGTTCCATCTACCTACCATCAATGTGTAAAGCTCCCTAGCCCATGGGGGATAATCAAGATCGACAGCGATCAGCAAGAGGCTAAGGATTGCTATACCTCATCCATGAAGCCAACCTCGAAGCCAAGGGAGCAATAGCAATTACAGTATCCTCCGAGGAACGTCTTGGAGGCAAGGGAACAAGATGTAGATGAAATCCTCTTGGACCCTAGTGATCCTGAATCAAAAATCTATATCGGATCAGGGATCCTTGGCAAGATGAAAGAAGACATGATATCCTTCCTCAAAAGAAGAAAATCTACCTTTGCTTGGAAACATGAAGATATGACAGGTATATCTAAGGATATTATTACTCACAAACTTGGCATTGACAGGTCTATCAAGCCAATCCATCAAAAAAGGAGGAAGTTTGCACCAGAAAGGAATGCCATTATCCAAGAAGAAGTAGAGAGACTACTTCGAGCAGGTATGATCAGAGAGGTAAAGTATCCTAAATGGTTAGCCAATGTGGTTGTTGTCCAAAAGAAAAACGGAAAGTGGAGGGTATGTGTCGATTTCACCGATTTGAATAAGGCATGTCCCAAGGATCCTTTCCCATTACCCCACATTGACTCCATGGTGGACGCAACAGCGGGGCATGAACTGTTAACTTTTATGGATGCATCATCTGGATTCCAACAAATCCAGATGGAACCATCTGACCAAGAGGATACAGCCTTTATGACCCCAACCGGTTTATATTGTTATATTGCCATGCCTTTTGGACTAAGAAATGCAGGTGCAACATATCAAAGGCTGGTAAATATGATGTTCAAAGATCAAATTGGAAAAACTATGGAGGTGTACATAGATGATATGGTGGTCAAGTCAAAGAAAGCTGAGGATCACCTAAGGGACTTGGAAGAAGCATTCGATATCCTTGATAGTTACAACATGAAACTTAATCCTTCGAAATGCCATTTTGGTGTTAAGGCAGGAAAGTTCTTAGAATACATGGTAACCCAGAGGGGCATTGAAGCAAGCCCAGAACAAATCAAAGCATTAATAAATATCAAGTCTCCTGCCAATGCCAAGGATGTTCAAAGACTAACAGGCAGGATAGCAGCTTTGAACAGGTTCATATCGAAATCCTCAGAAAAGTGCAAAGAATTCTACGATATCCTAAGGAAGAATAAGAAGTTCGAATGGACTGAGAAGCATGAAAATGCTTTACAAGCCCTAAAAGAGTATATGTCCTCAGCACCAGCATTAGCAAAACCGGAAAAAGGAGATGTGTTATCCTTATATCTGGCGGTATCCTCAACCGCTGTAAGTGCTGTCCTTGTTAAGGATCACGAAGGTACACAATATCCTATCTACTATGTAAGTAAAAGTCTACTTGATGCCGAATCCAGAATGTCCTCAGGAAACCGGATATGTCAGGGAGAATGGCTAAGTGGGCAGTGAAGCTTAGTGCCCATGATATAAGATACGAACCAAGAACAGCCATTAAATCTCAAGCACTAGCTGACTTTGTGGCTGATTTCAGTAGTGATCTACAAAAGGGAGCAGAATTGGAGGTCCAGCAGCTGGATGAGACCAAGGATCCTTGGATACTACACACCGACGGATCCTCAAATATCAAAGGCACAGGGCTAGGGATCCTACTAAAATCGCCACAGGGGGACATAATACCCCACTCTATAGCTTGTGAGTTCCAGGCAACTAACAATGAGGCTGAGTATGAAGCCTTAATTGCTGGCTTACAAATTGCTAAGGATATGGGGGTAAAATATCTCGAAGTATATGTAGATTCATTATTGATCACCAATCACTTTAATGGATCCTATGCTGTTAAAGGTGAAAAACTAACCAAATATTTATAGATAGTCAAAGAATTGGCACTCTCTTTTGTTTCTTTTAGCTTAACACAGGTACCAAGGGAGGATAACACGGAAGCTGACGCATTGGCCAACCTAGGATCATCTTTGAAGATTCCAGAAGATATAAGTATCCCTATCATCCATATCCTGGCTCCTGCTATTGAAAAACAGGTGGCCATGGAAATAGAAGAGGCTACTGCAATGATCCCTAGTGAAGAAGCCCAACCTAATTCAGGATCATGGATCTCACCGATCATGGGATATTTGCAACACGGGGAGATCCCGATGGGAGAAAATCCTAGAGCTTTCAGGATTAAGGTATCTCAATTCACAATTCTGAATAATGTATTATATAAGCGATCTCTTGCAGGACCATATTTGAGATGTATCGAGGATCCTGAAATTGAAGAGGTGTTGAAGGATTTCCATGAAGGAGATTGTGGAAACCACACTGGGGGCAGGGCATTATTCTCAAGGATCCTTAGAACAGGATACTACTGGCCAACCATGAAAAGGGATGCTGTAGAGTATACTAAGAAATGTGATCCTTGCCAAAGACATAGCAATATCCTTCACCAACCAGCTGAATTACTACACCCCATACCATCCTCTTGGCCATTCATGAGATGGGGAATGGATATAGTTGGCAAGCTCCCTAAAGCACCTGGTGGAAAAGTATTTATGCTTGCCATGACTGACTATTTTTCCAAGTGGATAGAAGCTGAAGCCTTCGCTCAAGTCAGAGAAAAGGAAGTCATATCCTTCATTAAAAGAAACATTATAACCAGATTTGGCATCCCCTCTGAAATTATATGTGATAATGGTTCTCAATTCATTGGAAGGAGAACCACTAACTTTTGTGACAGTTGGGGAATCAAGATGATAACATCAACACCAGTTCATCCACAAGCCAATGGTCAAGCAGAATCATCCAACAAGATCATCATCAACAATCTGAAGAAGAAGCTAGGATCCAAGAAAGGAAAATGGGCAGAGGAGTTACCTTATGTGCTATGGGCTGATAGGACAACTCCCAAGAATGCCACTGGCCAAACACCTTTCTCTTTAGTATTTGGGGCAGAAGCAGTGATCCCAACAGAGATGGTGATCCCAACTGCTAGAACAAGTGCTCGTGATCCTGAAGAAAATGCTACAATCCTAGCTCAGGATTTGGATACTATTGAGGAAAACAGGGATCTAGCTAGGATAAGGATGGCAAGCTACCAACAAAGGATGGCTGGTGCCTACAACAAGAATGTCAGGATAAGGAAGTTCCAAGTCGGAGATATGGTGTTGAGAAAAGCATTTCAAAACACCATCAATCCTGCTGACGGGAAGCTAGCACCAAAATGGGAAGGTCCCTACTTGATTGAAGCTGAAGCAGGAAAGGGGGCATACAGGTTGCTAACCATGGAAGGAAACTTGTTACCAAGAGCCTGGAATGCTGTTCACTTAAAAAAATATTTCATGTGAACATGATCCTTCCTGCATGTGATCCTTACATTGAAGTATCCTTGAAGGATCCTGGAGATATCGTTGATCCTTACACAGGTAATATGCTTATCCTAAAACTATTGCATTTTCTTACTTTTTGCCTAAGGATAAGGATCATGTATCCTTCATCCTCTACTCACAAACCATTTGAGTTATGATAGTTCAGGTATCTTCAGCATATCATCAAAGATCTTCAAAAGCATCACAGATCCTCGGGTCCAACCCCAGTTATCCTTGGGATTATCCCCAGTTTCCGCCAGCAGCGCACGATGATCCTGATATAGTTCATGTCTTTGGGATCAGTACCCATTTTCGGGGCTGGCGACCTCATCGTACTGGCTATACTTGGGATCCTACGTATAATGGTGGACGCACCATACATCCGTTCCTAAGGTTTCTAACGTTTTCACGTTAGCTAAGGTTTTGACATTTTCATGTCACTAAGTTTGGATAGTTGCCAGAAAGGGCCATACTCCAGTTTACATACGATCCTTTGGGCTTGTCCCCAGTTATCCTTTGGGCTTGTCCCCAGTTATCCTTTGGGCTTGTCCCCAGTGATCCTCCGGGATCATCACCAGTTATCCTTTGGGCTTGTCCCCAGTGATCCTCCGGGATCATCACCAGTTATCCTTTGGGCTTGTCCCCAGTGATCCTCCGGGATCATCACCAGTTATCCTTTGGGCTTGTCCCCAGTGATCCTCCGGGATCATTCTCAGTTATCCTTTGGGCTTGTCCCCAGTTACTAACTTATCTTTTATATTGGCTTAGTCCCAAGTTATATTCCATTTTTTCAGGTTTTCGAAGTTAAACGATTAAGGATCCTTAATCCTTATTATCCATTAAAGTTTTACCTATGGTAATTTCGATTAAAGGTTAGGATCCTAACTTGGATCCTCAGGTATGATCCTAAACTACTTTTAATTTCATTATTCATTTGAATAACCGTTAGACCTTGACAACTGAACCTATGATCCCTAAAATAAACTATCTTGGAAACTTTCGATTATAGGATATTTGATCCAGGATCATATCCTAAATTTCTTAAACATAATTTGCTCAAACTTTTCAAACAAACATGTGTCAAAACAATTGAAAATCAAAAAGGATAACAACACAAGATAAGCCAGAAAGATTGAAGTTATATTATTAAACCAAAGGATCATTAACCCTTTCAAAAAAGTTGTCAAAATTACCTACCCAAAGCTTCTACCAGCAATACGTGGCCCGTCCGCTGGGGTAGGTAAAGGGTGTCCATGATAATAGGTTCAAAAGTATTGCAGGGAAATTAGAAGGCGGCAGGATCACAACGGCTTCATCCCCCAAACAGAGGATCCCTCCACCATGTGTAATCCTACCTATTGTTCAAAGGATCCAGGATCCTTAACCCTAAAAAACTATTGTCCAGAAATTACAAACCATAATTGTTCACAAACCATCAACCACAAACCACTACCAAAAACCTAAAAAATTGGGCTCCGGCCTAGTCAACAATATCCATCATCGCCCAATCATGCAGCCTACTTCTCCGCTGCTCCATCTCCACCAGCATCTTCACCATGATCCTTGCCAGCATCACCTCCCTCCAGCCTTGGGATATCCTCAGCATCCTCCTCATCATCCAAGTCTACCAGCCTTGCCTTCCAACCTTCAACATCCCATGAGTTCTTGTCAAAGGCAGGATCCTGAGCCTCCGCAGCCATTTGTAGTTGTATCTTGTACATAGCAGTTGCGGCAGAGACCTTGGCATCCTGGATGATCTCCTGCTTCTCATTATCCATGTCAATCAGCCTCTGAGCAGCTTCATCCTTGGTGGCCTGGAGTTCCTTCTCAAGATCCGCTATCTTGAGATCCTTCAACACACCCATTTGCTGAAGATCGGCAATCTGGCTCTCCTGGTCCTCAACATTGCCAAGATAAGTTTCAATCTCAGCAAGTTTCTGCAAACAAAAGAAATAAAGACAAGCTCGGAATCAGGTGATCCTCGAAAGATACTAGATAACCAACAGGGGCAGTGATCCTCACCTCGTTCACATAGTCAAGAAATTGCTGACGAAGGAGAGGGAATCCTTGGAGTTCATCAGAGGCTTTCCTCTTTTTTCCCTTACCCCGAATGGACGCTTTAGGAGCTGAGACTGAAGGGCTGGCAGCAGGAGCCTTCTTCTTCTTAGAAGACGTGACATTGGCAAGGTCACTTATCCCAAACATGGAGGCAGACTTAACGGACCTGGCAGACTTTCCGGCACCTACACAATTCAAAAACAAGATAAGTTCCCTTATTAAATTGAATACTTTCACATAAGACTTATTTTTTTTTATGAGGATACTTACTTGACATTGTGGCAGATGCAGAGGATATCTCTTGAGAATCTTGGATAATAATCTGAAAGCTTCGAACTTCAGGATCAAGCTTCTTGAAAGCTAACACTCTTTCTTTGGCAGCAGGGGTCAACCTTAAGTGAGCAACGGAGATAGCTGCATAAAAAGACAAAAAAAAGAAAAGACATCAGTGATCCTCATCATATGAGACAGAACTGATAGTGATCCTTCGAGGATCCTCTATCCTACCATGAGTGGCCCATTCCTTGGGCAGATCCTTCCCATCCGGGATGGAATCCCTCTTAACAAAGAAAAATCTACGTTTCCAGTTGGCATCATTCTTGGTCACTTTGAAAATTGGATGATCCTCCCCAGCTTTCCGTTTCAACAAGTACCGGTGAGAACCAAAGGTGGTGAGATCATAAAGTTCAGCTAACTCTGACATCCCCAAATCAATCCCTTCTTGCTCGATGATCCTCTCGAAGGTATATAGAACCCTCCAGATCATCGGCATAGCTTGGATATATGAGATGCCGGTAAGAGAAAAGAAAGATTGGGTGAACATCGGAAAAGGATATGAATACCCAATGAGGAAGGGAGTAGCAGGAAAAGCCACCCAGACATCTGAGACAAGATCGCTCAAAGCAGTAGGATCAAAGGGTTTGAAAACAACATTCGCTGGGAAACAATGGCGAATCTTGTCTATGTGGATATCAGTAAAGCAGCATCTCTCCACGAGAGAATCCTTGATAATTCCCTGGCTCTTTAAGGGACTCTCCTTGGGACTCTTGTGCGGAGAATTACGGAGCAGCATATTTTGAACGAAAAACAGAGTAACAGCACGAAAGAACAGAGCAAAGAAGAGAAAGAGGAAGATGATACCTGATCAAGAGTCTTCAATGATGGTTATAAAGGGAGATACTTCGAATTTAAATACAAAATGATCCTAACCCTATCTCCTATTTATAATGATGATTTGCAGGGATCGTCACATCAGTGACGTAAATATCACAACGGCTAGTCCATATGTAACGGCTAGTAACCCGGAATCGTCTGTTAGAGATAAGCTCAAAACAAAATATAACTCATCCATTTACATTTAACTCCTTATATTTTGGGGGCAATTGTTAGGGCTGGATTTTTACTATGAATGATCCTTATACGTGATCCTAACCAGTGATCCTTATTTCTTTGGCAGGCAGTGATCCTCAGCCGGACCTCAGGATCAGGATCACGGGACATTGAGGTGATCCTAGTACTAACGGTCATTTTCGATTACTACAATATTATTTTGCAGGAATATCTAGCAGGATATGCCCTACATATCATGATCCAGGGACGCGCTTTTACAAATATGGCAAGAGCTGAATTAAAGATGAACGTTGTACCGGATATGGAAACATGGCTTGATCTAAGGGCAGCAATTTAGGCTAGATTATCTTTATTTCTAAAGGGGTAATGAGCTGATTAGTGGTCTATCTACCTAAAATAAGTTACCTACACATGTATAAATACCCATCTTCCTCATTCGGAAGAACACACACGACATACGACACAACTCTCAACACTTAGACACTCAGTGATCCTTGTACTCAGCTCATTATCATCCGAAGTTGTAACTACATTTTTATTATATTGAAATTGGTGATCGGTAGTTGCCATCACCCGAGGTTTTTTATGCCGGAGATCATACATTGATCAAGGGCTTTTTCCTCGTATAAATCATTGTGTCTTTGCATATTCATCACAGAAGTGATCCTTTACTTTTATAGCTAACCAAGCATCATACCCCGTTTACATAAAGTTTGGTTACATTATCCTTGTGTGATTTTTGACCAAAACACTTGCAATACGGGGAGATTCCGATGGGAGAAAATCCTAGAGCTTTCAGGATTAAGGTATCTCAATTCACAATTTTGAAAAATGTATTATATAAGCGATCTCTTGCAGGACCATATTTAAGATGTATCGAGGATCCTGAAATTGAAGAAGTGTTGAGAGACTTCCATGAGGGAGATTGTGGAAACCACACTGGGGGCAGAGCATTATTCTCAAGGATCCTTAGAACAGGATACTACTGGCCAACTATGAAAAGGGATGCTGTAGAATATGCTAAGAAGTGTGATCCTTGTCAAAGACACAGCAATAGCCAGCTGAATTTTTACACCCAATACCATCCTCTTGGCCATTCATGAGATGGGGAATGGATATAGTTGGCAAGCTTCCTAAAGCACCTGGTGGAAAAGTATTTATGCTTGCCATGACCGACTACTTCTCCAAATGGATAGAAGCTGAAGCCTTTGCTCAAGTCAGAGAAAAGGAAGTTATATCCTTTATTAAAAGAAACATTATAACTAGATTTGGCATTCCCTCTGAAATTGTATGTGATAATGGTTCCCAATTCATTGGGAGCAGAACCACTAACTTTTGTGACAGTTGGGGAATTAAGATGATAACATCAACACCAGTCCATCCACAAGCTAATGGTCAAGCAGAATCATCCAACAAGATCATCATCAACAATCTGAAGAAGAAGCTAGGATCCAAGAAGGGGAAGTGAGCAGAGGAATTGCCTTATGTGCTGTGGGCTGATAGGACAACTCCCAAGAATGCCACTGGTCAAACACCTTTCTCTTTAGTATTTGGGGCTGAAGCAGTGATCCCAACAGAAATGGTAGTTCCAACTGCTAGAACAAGTACTCGTGATCCTGAAGAGAATGCTGCAATCTTAGCTCAAGACTTGGATACTATTGAGGAAATCAGGGATTTGGCTAGGATAAGGATGGCAAGCTACCAACAAAGAATGGCTGGTGCTTACAATAAAAATGTCAGGATAAGGAAGTTCCAAGTCGGGGATATGGTGTTGAGAAAAGCATTCCAAAACACTATCAATCCTGCTGACGGGAAGTTAGCACCAAAGTGGGAAGGCCCTTACTTGATCGAAGCCGAAGCAGGAAAGGGGGCATACAGATTGCTAACCATGGAAGGAAATTTGTTACCAAGAGCCTGGAATGCCGTTCACTTAAAAAAATATTTCATGTGAACAGGATCCTCCAAGCATATGATCCTTACACTGGAAGCATCCTCGAAGGATCCCGGCGACATCAGTGATCCTTACTCTGGTAAAGTCCTTATCTCAGAACTTTTACGTTTTCTTATTTTTACCTAAGGATAAGGATCATGCATCCTTCATCCTCTTCTCACGGACCATTTGAGTTATGATAGTCCAGGTATCTTCAGCATATCGTTAAAGATCTTCAAAAGCACCACAGATCCTTGGGTTCAACCCCAGTTATCCTTGGGCTTGTCCCCAGTTTTCGCCAGTAGCGCACGATGATCCTGGTATAGTTCACGTCTTTGGGACCAGTACCCACTTTCGGGGCTGACAACCTCATCGTACTGGCTATACCTAGGATCCTACGTATAATGGTAGACGTACCATACATCCGTTCCTAAGGTTTCTAACGTTTTCACGTTAGCTAAGGTTTTGACATTCTCATGTCACTAAGTTTGGATAGTCGCCAGTAAGGGCCATACTCCAGTTTACATACGATCCTTTGGGCTTGTCCCCAGTTATCCTTTGGGCTTGTCCCCAGTTATCCTTTGGGCTTGTCCCCAGTGATCCTTTGGGATTATCCCCAGTTACCCTTTGGGCATGTCCCCAGCTACTAACTTATCTTTTACATTGGCTTAGTCCCAAGTTATGTTTCATTTTTCAGGTTTTCAAAGTTAAACACATAAGGATCCTTAATCCTTATTATCCATTAAAATCTCATCTACGGTTATCTTGATTAAAGGTTAGGATCCTAACATGGATCCTCAGGTATGATCCTTGACTATTTTGATTATACTAAACAACCCTTACACTTTGACAACTAAACCTATGATCCTTGAAATTAATTGCTTCAAAAATCTTCAGTGTCAGGATATTTGATCTAGGATCATATCCTAAATTTATTAAACATGGTTTGCTCAACTCTTGTTACTCTAACAAATATATTTCTAAAACAACTGGAAAATAAAGAGAATAAATAAAGGATAACAACACGAGATAAGCCAGAAAGATTAAAGTTATATTATTAACAAAAGGATCTTAAACCCTTTCAAAAAGTTGTCAAAATTGCCAACCCACATTTCTACCAGCAAAACGTGGCCCGTCCACATGGGTTGGCAAAGGGTGTCCATTGTTTATGCGGTCATAGCAGGTGCAGGAAAGTAAGAGCGGCAGGATCACAAAGGCTTCATCCCCCAAACAGAGGATCCCTCCACCATTTGCGATCCTACCTATTGTCCAAAGGATCCAGGATCCTTAACCCTAGAAACTATTGTTCAAAGTTACAAACCATCATTGTTTCAAAACATCACAACCACAAAAAACCACTACCAAATTTTAAAAAATTGAGCTCCGGCTATGTCTAGAAATTTCCATCATTGCCCAATCCTGCAGCTCAAACCTTCGCTGCACCTTCACCACCAGCTCCACTTGCTTCCCCCTGATCCTTGCCAGCATCACCACCTTCAAGCATAGGGATCTCCTCGGCCTCATCATCATCCTCCAACTCTGCCAGCCTTGCCTTCCAGCCTTCCACGTCCCATGTGCCTCTGTCGAAGGAAGGATCCTGAGCCTCCGCAGCCATCTGCAGTTGGATCTTATACATGGTTATCGCAGCAGAGACCTTAGCATCCTGGGTGATATCACGCTTCTCGTAGTCGAAGTTGATCAGTGCTTTGACAGCTTCATCCTTGGTAGCCCGGAGCTCCTTCTCAAGATCAGCTATCTTGAGGTCCTTCAGCACACCCATCTGTTGAAGGTCGGCAATTTGGCGATCTTGATCTTCAACGTGGTTGACATAAGTCTCTATTTCGGTAAATTTCTGCAAGAAAAACAAGATATGACGTCAGACACAAGTGATCCTCAAACAGGCAGGATATACAGGCAGGATATACAGGCATGATATTCGAGCAGGATATTCAAGTAGGATAACCAACAGGGGCAATGATCCTTACTTCATTAACGTAATCAAGAAACTGCTGGCGGAGCAGGGCAAATCCTTGAAGATCCTCAGAAGCCTTTCTCTTCTTTCCCTTACCCCTAATAGGAGCTTTAGGGGCTGAAGCAGAGGGACTGGCAGTAGGAGCCTTCTTCCTTGCAGATTTAACGTTTGCAAGATCATCAATACCAAACTTGGAGGCAGACTTGACAGATTTCCCAGCGCCTACACAATCAAAATAAGATAAGTACTTTAACTAATTCAAAAAATCCTACATAGAACTACTTTTTAATGAGGATACTTACTTGACATTGTGGCAGATGCGGAGGATACTTCCTGTGAATCTTGAATGGCAACTTGAAAACTTCTTGTCTCCGGATCAAACTTCTTGAAGGCCAAAAGCCTCTCTTTTGCCGCAGGTGTCAGCTTCAGATAAGAGATGGAGATAGCTGCACAATAAACAAATAACAAAGAAAGACATTAGTGATCCTCATCATAAGAGACAAGTCTGATGGTGATCCTTCCATGATCCTCTATCCTACCATGAGTAGCCCACTCCTTGGGCAGATCCTTCCCATTAGGGATGGTATCCCTCCTAACAAAGAAGAATCGTCGCTTCCAATTTGTATCATTCTTGGTGACCTTAAGAACAGGGTGATCCTCCCCAGCTTTCCGTTTCAACAAGTATCGACAGGAACCAAACGTGGTAAGATCATATAGCTCAGCCAGCTCCGACATCCCTAAGTCAATCCCCTCCTGCTCGATGATCCTCTCAAGGGTATACAGAACCCTCCAGATCATCGGCATGGCTTAGATATAAGACATGCCGGTCAGGGAAAAGAAGGATTGGGTGAAGGCTGGAAAAGGATACGAATATCCTATGGTAAATGGAGTTGCAGGAAAGGCCACCCAGGTGTCGGAAACAAAATCGCTTAAAGCGGTGGAAGTGAATGACTTGAAGATAGCATCCGCCGGAAAACAGTGACGGATCCTATCAACATGAGCATCGGTGAAGCAGCATCTCTCGTTAGAAGAGTCTTTAATGATCCCTTGGCTTTTCAGGGGACTGCTCTTCTTGTGATCCTTGTGAGGGGAATTTCGGAGCAACATACTCATGGCGGAATAAAAATAGGGGAGCAGAAAAACAAAGCAAGAGAAGGAAGAAAGAGAAGAGAAGAGAATACCTGATCGATCTTCTGTAGAGATTATAAAGGGAGTATATCTTGAATTTAAATGCAGATTGATCCTAACCCTATCTCCTATTTATAATCATGATTTGCAGGGATGTCACTTCAGTGACGTAAAGGTTGCAACGGCTAGTCCGGTTATAACGGCTAGTTATCCGAGTCACCCGTTGCAGATAAGATCAAAGCAAAATATAACTCGTTAATTTACAATAAACTCCTTATATTTTGGGGGCAATTGTTAGGGCTGGATTTTTGTGATACATGATCCTGACATGTGATCCTAACCAGTGATCCTTGTTTCTTTAGCAGATAGTGATCCTCAGCAGGACTTCAGGATCAGGATCATGGACCATCCCAGGATCCTCATGCTAACAGTTACCTTCATTGAATTAAATGTTGTTTTGCAGGAATATCTAGCAGGATCCGCTCTTAGCATCACAATCAAAGGACGCGTCTTTACAATTATAGCATGTGCTTAATCGGAGATGGACGTTGCAAAGGATATGGAAACTTGGCATGATTTAAGGGCGACAATTTAGGCTAGATTTGCTTTTATTTCTAAAGGGGTAATGAGCTGATTATTAGTCTTTTTACCTAAAATAGGTCACCTACACTTGTATATATAAACACTCTTCCCCATTCGGAAGAACACACAACACAATTCTCACACGCTTAGACACACATTACGATAGTGATCCTTGTACTCAGCTCATTATCATCCGAAGTTGTAACCATATTTTGATATATTGAAGTTGGTGATCGGTAGTTGCCATCACCCGAGGTTTTTTATGCCGGAGATCATACATTGATCAAGGGCTTTTTCCTCGTATAAATCATTGTGTCTTTGCATATTTCGTACTGAAGTGATCCTTTACTTTTTCAAGAAACCAAGCATCATTCCCCATTTACTTAGAGTTTGGTTGCATTATCCTTGTGTGATTTTTTGACCAAAACAGAAACCAAGATGGATAATGGAGATAGACCCATTCGAACATCCAGTGTCTCCGAAGGAAAAGTCATAACTTTTGATGAGGATGATCGTGTTGACATTCAGGATCCTCATCACGATGGTTTGGTTATCACTCTTTTTATTTCTAACCATTTTGTTCGCAAGATCCTTATAGATGGAGGAAGCTCTGTGAATATTATCCAGCTTGATGTTCTTAAGAGGATGAATATCCCTGAATCCGAAATCATACCAAGATCCTCTGTGCTCGTGGGATTCAGTGGCGAGACTAAGAATACTCTGGGGACATTAAACTCCCAATTTATTGTTTTGGTCAAAAATCACACAAGGATAATGTAACCAAACTTTATGTAAACGGGGTATGATGCTTGGTTAATTATGAAAATAAAGGATCACTTCTGTGATAAAAGATGCAAAGACACAATGATTTATACGAGGAAAAAGCCCTTGATCAATGAATGATCTCCGGCATAAAAAACCTCGGGTGATGGCAACTACCGATCACCAACTTCAATATAACAAAAATGTAGTTACAACTTCGGATAGTAATGAGCTGAGTACAAGGATCACTGAGTGTCTAAGTGTTTGAGAGTTGTGTCGTATGTCGTGTGTGTTCTTCCGAATGAGGAAGAGTGGTATTTATACATGTGTG
Source organism: Helianthus annuus (assembly GCF_002127325.2). Lineage (NCBI taxonomy): Eukaryota > Viridiplantae > Streptophyta > Magnoliopsida > Asterales > Asteraceae > Helianthus > Helianthus annuus. Next base: position 104,951,379 of record NC_035446.2, read on the forward strand.
GGTGACCTATTTAAGGTAGGTAAACTATTAATCAGCTCATTACCCCTTTAGAAATAAAGATAATCTAGCCTAAATTGCTGCCCTTAGATCAAGCCAAGTTTCCATATCCGGTACAACGTCTATCTTCAATTTAGCTCTTGCCATATTTGTGAAGACGCGTCCCTGGATCATGGTCTTTAGAGCATATCCTGCTAGATGTTCCTGCAAAACAATATTGTATTAAGCGGAAGTGGCCGTTAGTATGAGGATCACCATAATGTCCCATGATCCTGATCCTGAAGTTCTGCTGAGGATCACTGTCTGCCAAAGAAACAAGGATCACTGGTTAGGATCATGTGTAAGGATCACCTATAAAAATCCAGCCCTAACAATTGCCCCCAAAATATAAGGAGTTAATTGTAAATAGACGAGTTATATTTTGTTTCGATCTTATCTCTAACGGGCGACTCCAAGAAACTAGTCGTTATGCTCGGACTAGCCGTTGTGATCATTACGTCAGAGATGTGACAATCCTGCAGATCATGATTATAAATAGGAGATAGGGTGAGGATCAGTTTGTATTTAAATTCGAGATACACTCCCCTTATATTCTGCACCGAAGGTTGTTCAGGTATCCTCTTCTTCTCTCTTTCCCTTCTTCCTTTTCTTTGCTCTGTTTTTTCTACTCCGTCTCTGTTTCTATTCCGTCACAAAACATGTTGCTCCGGAATTCTCCACACAAGGATTCCAAGAAGGATAGTCCCTTAAAAGGCCAGGGGATTATCAAGGATTCTCCTACGGAGAGGTGTTGCTTTAGTGATGCTCACGTAGACAAAATTCGTCACTGCTTTCCGGCGAATGCCGTTTTTAAATCCTTTGATCCTACTGCTTTGAGCGACTATATCTCGGATGTCTGGGTGGCTTTTCCTGCTACCCCGTTTGCTATAGGGTACTCGTATCCTTTTCCAGACTTTACCCAGTCTTTCTTTTCCTTAACCGGCATCTCTTACATCCAAGCTATGCCGATGATCTGGAGGGTTCTTTATACCTTCGAGAGGATCATCGAGCAGGAAGGGATTGATCTGGGGATGGCGGAGTTAGCTGAGTTTTACGATCTCACCACCTTCGGTTCTCACCGATATTTGTTGAAACGGAAAGCTGGGGAGGATCACCCAATCTTCAAAGTTACTAAGAATGATACAAACTGGAAACGTCGGTTTTTCTTTGTTAAGAGGGATTCCGTCCCGGATGGGAAGGATCTGCCCAGGGAGTGGGCCACTCATGGTAGGGTAGAGGATCCTCGAAGGATCACTATCAGTCCTGTCTTATATGATGAGGATCACTGATGTCTTTTTTTCCTTTGTCTTTTATGCAGCTATTTCCATTGCTCGTCTGAAATTAACCCCTGCTGCAAAAGAGAGAGTGTTAGCTTTTAAAAAGCTTGATCCTGAAGTTAGAAGCTTCCAAATCACCATCCCAGATTCTCAAGAGATATCCTCTGCATCTGCCACAATGTCAAGTAAGTATCCTCATAAAAAGTAAGTTTTATGTAAAAGTATTTAATTTAATAAGGGAACTTATCTTGTTTTTGAATTGTGTAGGTGCTGGAAAATCTGCCAGGTCTGTCAAATCCGCCTCCATATTTGGGATAAGTGATCTTGCCAATGTCACGTCTTCTAAGAAGAAGAAGGCTCCTGCTGCCAGTCCTTCAGCATCCGCTCCCAAAGCGTCTATCCGGGGCAAGGGAAAAAAGAGGAAAACCTCTGAAGATCTCCAAGGATTTCCCCTCCTCCGTCAGCAATTCCTTGATTATGTGAATGAGGTAAGGATCACTGCCCCTGTTGGTCATCCGTTTTGAATATCCTGTTTGTGTATCCTGTTTCTTCGAGGATCATCCGGTTCTGTACTTACCTTATTCCCTTCTTTGCAGAAACTTGCCGAGATCGAGACCTATCTTGGCCATGTTGAGGATCAAGAGAGCCAGATTGCTGACCTTCAACAAATGGGCGTGCTCAAGGATCTCAAGATAGCAGATCTTGAGAAGGAACTCCGGGCCATGAAGACTGAGGCTGCTCAGAGGTTGATTGATATGGATAACGAGAAGCAGGAGATCACCCAAGATGCTAAGGTCTCCGCGGCAATCGCTATGTATAAGATACAACTTCAGATGGCCGAGGAGGCTCAGGATCCTACCTTTGACAAAAGCTCGTGGGATGTTGAAGGTTGGAAGGCAAGGCTGGCAGACCTGGAGGATGAGGATGAGGCTGAGGAGATCCCCATGCTGGAAGGTGGTGATGCTGAGAAGGATCAAGGTGGAGATGCTGGTGGTGATGAAGCAGCGAAGGTGTAGGCTGCATGATTGGGCGATGATGGATATTTCGAGACTAGGCCGGAGCCCAATTTTTTAGGATTGGTAGTGGTTTTTTGTGGTAGTGGTGTTTGTGAACAATTATGGTTTGTAATCTTCGAACAATAGTTTTTAGGGTAAAGGATCCTGGATCCTTTGAACAATAGGTAGGATTACAAAAGGTGGAGGGATCCTCTGTTTGGGGGATGAAACCTTTGTGATCCTGCCGCTTTTATTTCCTGCAAAATGCTAAGACCGCATAGACAATGGACACCCTTTGCCAACCCATGTGGACGGGCCACGTTTTGCTGGTAGAAATGTGGGTTGGCAATTTTGACAACTTTTTGAAAGGGTTAATGATCCTTTTGTTTAATAATATAACTTAACTTTTCTGGCTTATTTTGTGTTGTTATCCTTCAATAATCCTCTTATTTCTCAACTGCTGTATTTGTTAAAATAACAAGAGTTGAAAAAGCGTTTAATAAACTTAGGATATGATCCTAGATCAAATATCCTCATATTGAAAATTCTCTAAGTGTTTTAGTTCAAGGATCATAGGTTCGGTTGTCAAAGTATAAGGGTTGGTTAGGATAATGAATAATGAAATTAAAAATAGTTAAGGATCATACCTGAGGATCCAAGTTGGGATCCTAACCTTTAATCAGAACAACCATAGGTAAAACTTTAACGGATAATAAGGATTAAGGATCCTTAATCGTTTAACTTCGAAAACCTGAAAAAATGGAATATATCTTGGGACTAAGCCAATATAAAAGATAAGTTAGTAACTGGGGACAAGCCCAAAGGATAACTGAGAATGATCCCAGAGGATCACTGGGGACAAGCCCAAAGGATAACTGGGGATGATCCCGGAGGATCACTGGGGACAAGCCCAAAGGATAACTGGGGACAAGCCCAAAGGATAACTGGGGACAAGCCCTAAGGATCGTATGTAAACTGGAGTATGGCCCTTCTCTGGCAACTATCCACACTTAGTGACATGAAAATGTCAAAACCTTAGCTAACGTGAAAACGTTAGAAACCTTAGGAACGGATGTATGGTGCGTCCACCATTATACGTAGGATCCTAAATATAGCCAGTACAATGAGGTTGTCAGCCCCGAAAGTGGGTACTGGTCCCAAAGACGTGAACTATACCAGGATCATCGTGCGCTGCTGGCGGAAACTGGGGATAATCCCAAGGATAACTGGGGTTGGACCCAAGGATCTGTGGTGCTCTTGGAGATCTTTGACGATTTGCTGAAGATACCTGAACTATCATAACTCAAATGGTTTGTGAGTAGAGGATGAAGGATACATGATCCTTATCCTTAGGCAACAAGTAAGAAAATGCAATAGTTTTAGGATAAGCATATTACCAGAGTAAGGATCACTGATATCTCCGGGATCCTTCTAGGATACTTCAATGTAAGGATCACATGCATGAAGGATCATGTTCACATGAAATACTTCTTTAAGTGAACAGCATTCCAGGCTCTTGGTAACAAGTTTCCTTCCATGGTTAGCAACCTATATGCCCCCTTTCCTGCTTCAGCTTCAATCAAGTAGGGACCTTCCCATTTTGGTGCTAGTTTCCCGTCAGCAGGATTGATAGTATTTTGAAATGCTTTTCTCAACACCATATCTCCGATTTGGAACTTCCTTATCCTGACATTTTTGTTGTAGGTACCAGCCATTCTTTGTTGGTAGCTTGCCATCCTTATTCTAGCTAGATCCCTGATTTCTTCAATAGTATCCAAATCCTGAGCTAGGATTGCAGCATTTTCTTCAGGATCACGAGCAATTGTTCTAGCAGTTGGGATCACCATCTCTGTTGGGATCACTGCTTCTGCCCCAAATACTAAAGAGAAAGGTGTTTGGCCAGTGGCATTCTTGGGAGTTGTCCTATCAGCCCATAGCACATAAGGTAACTCCTCTGCCCATTTTCCTTTCTTGGATCCTAGCTTCTTCTTCAGATTGTTGATGATGATCTTGTTGGATGATTCTGCTTGACCATTGGCTTGTGGATGAACTGGTGTTGATGTTATCATCTTGATTCCCCAACTGTTACAAAAGTTAGTGGTTCTGCTTCCAATGAATTGGGAACCATTATCACATACAATTTCAGAGGGAATGCCAAATCTAGTTATAATTGTTAGGGCTGGATTTTTATAGGTGATCCTTACATATGATCCTAACCAGTGATCCTTGTTTCTTTGGCAGACAGTGATCCTCAGCAGAACTTCAGGATCAGGATCATGGGACATTATGGTGATCCTCATACTAACGGCCACTTCCGCTTAATACAATATTGTTTTGCAGGAACATCTAGCAGGATATGCTCTAAAGACCATGATCCAGGGACGCGTCTTCACAAATATGGCAAGAGCTAAATTGAAGATAGACGTTGTACCGGATATGGAAACTTGGCTTGATCTAAGGGCAGCAATTTAGGCTAGATTATCTTTATTTCTAAAGGGGTAATGAGCTGATTAATAGTTTACCTACCTTAAATAGGTCACCCACACATGTATAAATACCACTCTTCCTCATTCGGAAGAACACACACGACATACGACACAACTCTCAAACACTTAGACACTCAGTGATCCTTGTACTCAGCTCATTACTATCCGAAGTTGTAACTACATTTTTGTTATATTGAAGTCGGTGATCGGTAGTTGCCATCACCCGAGGTTTTTTATGCCGGAGATCATTCATTGATCAAGGGCTTTTTCCTCGTATAAATCATTGTGTCTTTGCATCTTTTATCACAGAAGTGATCCTTTATTTTCATAATTAACCAAGCATCATACCCCGTTTACATAAAGTTTGGTTACATTATCCTTGTGTGATTTTTGACCAAAACAGTTTGGCGCCCACCGTGGGGCAATTGGTGCTTCATTCATAAGAAAATCTTTTGTTCGAAACCATTTCAAAGAGTTACATGGCTTCATCATTGAAGAACACGTCCACGGCGATGTCTGCGGTCACCTCATCACAGATCACCTTGCCTCCTCCACCGGCAGGATCTCAGAAAAATACTGAGAAGAGATCAACTCCCACTTTCTCTAAACCTCTATCTTCTTCTGCTATGAATTCTTCTATTCCCAGTACTAGTGATGTATTTGCTTTAATTTTGCAGATGAAGGATCGTATGCAGCGGCAAGATGAAACTAACGAAAGGATCCTCAGGGAAATTGGAGATCTCAAAAGACAAAAGAAAGCGGCAGAGGATCATTCTCCACTGATGCCCAAATCCTTGAGCTTCGATACTCCAATAATCACTTCCCAGCCATCAGGGATCCCGGACGTGCAAATCATAGGGGAGTCAAGAGGATCACATCTCAACTCGGCAGCAATGACTCAGACATCAGATTCACATTTTCAGCCAATAGGATCCTATCCTCAATACATGGGATCCTTCATGAATCCGGGAGCCTATCCGGGGGCACAGCAGTTTCAAGGATCCTACTTTATTCCAGGATCATTCCAGGGCCAAGGATCCTCTTTTGTTCCAGGATCATCCCAGGTTCAAGGATCCTCCTTCATTCCAGGATCATCCCAGATACCAGGATCCTTACAGATGCCAGGATCCCTAAAAAGTTTGCAAACAGGAAGTCTAGATGTCCATCAAGGGGACTTCATTCCAATGCAGACCATTGCTTCCACTGGTCCCGCCGTTGTTCCAGAATCCCAGCAATATGGATTCCCTAACTTGAACCCAATGGGAGGTAACACTTTAAATAATTATCCTACCACTAACCTTGGATTCATGCAGGATACAGGTACCAATCATGCTATGGCCAGGGAATTACAGAAACTAAAGGACATGATCTCAAGTGTTCCAGGGGTAGTCAAGCCTATCCCAGAGATTGCAGATGGAAGCCACAAGGTATCTCGCTTTGCACCACCAATTTGCGATGCAGAGGTACCCAAAAGATTCCATATCCCTACCATGAAGCTGTATGATGGCACAACGGATCCAGAGGAGCATATAGCACAATACAGGGAAAGGATGGAAATCAATCCTATCCCAGAAAAGTTGAAGGAAGCATGCCTATGTAAAGGATTTGGATCCACTCTAACTGGATCAGCTCTTAAGTGGCTGCTAAGTCTTCCCCCCTACTCTATTACTTCATTTGCCAATTTAGTTAATTTATTCAATAACCAATTCTCTTGTAGTAGAAAATTTGAAAAATTAACTAGCGATTTGTACAGGATAACTCAAAATCATAATGAATCATTAAGGGATTATATAACTAAATTTAGTAAAGAATCCTTGGACATTCCCAACTTGGATATGGCTACGGCTGTTGAAGCCTTCAAAATGGGACTGCTTAAGGATTCATTATTCTATGATGATCTTGTTATGACACCATGCAGGAATTTAGATGAAGTAAGAACTCGAGCACTCAGGTTTATCCGGCTAGAGGATGACAAGAGGATCCAGGAGAGACAAGTGGGATCCTCAAAACCGGAGAAGCAAGGATCCTCCTTCAAGAGCAACAAATTCAAATCCTACCATAGAAATGAGAACAAGAATGTGCATGCTGTTGACCAGGAAGAGGATGATGAAGATTATCCTCCAATCTCAGAATATTGTTTCTCCGTTGATAATCATGAACTGATCCTTGCAATGCAGAATCTAGGTGAAAAAGCTAGATGGCCCAGGAAGAATGATAAACCATCCGGGACTAAAGACAAGTCCAAATGGTGTGCATACCATGAGGATTTCGGGCATCTAACTGAAGATTGCATAGCCTTAAGAAAAGAAATTGGATACCTGCTAAGCAAGGGGCATCTAAAAGAATTATTGGGGAGAAAAAAGCAAAGGACCCAGGATCCTGAAAGGATCCCTGAAAAGGCTCCAGCACCTCCAGCAGACGCACAAGTGATTAACTTTATATCCGGAGGATCGGACATTTGTGGTACATCCTTTTCAGCGGCCAAAAGACATGCAAAAGAATCAAAAATGGATAATGGAGAAAGGCCTATTAGAACCTCAAGTGTCTCAGAAGGGAAGATGATAACATTTGATGAGAATGATCGCATTAACATTCAGGATCCTCACCATGATAGTTTAGTGATCACTCTCTTTATCTCTAACCATTTTGTCCGCAGGATCCTTATTGACGGAGGGAGCTCAGTGAACATTATCCAACTTGATGTCCTGAAGAAGATGGGAATCCCAGAATCAGACATCACACCAAGATCCTCCGTGCTTGTAGGATTCAGTGGAGAAACGCAGAAAACTCTGGGGGACATCAAACTCCCAATCTACGTGGAAGGATTACATAATTACCAAAAATTTTGTGTTATTGACTGTTTATCTTGTTGCAACGTTATCCTTGTCACACCCCTTTCTGCGGCGGAAGCACGAGGTGTGATCATGAAAGGTTCTCATTGCATACGAAAGGTAAACATACTACATGCTCATGAAAATAACTTCAAATACCATAACTTGAAATCATAAGTTAGCGTTTACAACGCGAGTTAACATAAAACATTGTCTTAAAAGGTTTACACTTTATTTAAAGACAAACACAAGCGACATCCACGAGCATAAGAGAGACCACGCGCACATCCATCCTAGTTACCTGAAATACATGTGAGTTTTGGAAAAACGTCAACATAATGTTGGTGTGAATTCATGCCGTTTTGTTTTGCACTTTTGTATACTTTGTATGAAAACATATTTTGTGAATAAATCGAGTTTTCATTAAATCCAGTTTCATGTGTACACCACGTACTCATGTATGATTCAAATTCTTCTAGAGTACCCCACGTACTCAAGTATAATCCATGCTTTTCTTGAGTACCCCATGTACTCAAGTATTCATCAAGTTTTAGAATGGTATGAGTTTTTATGTAAATTAAGTATTCCTGTATGTATCAGGATTGTTAATGGGTTGCAAAGCCATTAACATGTGACACGACATAGGAAGTCACCAAACCTTAGGCATTTAATTGGTATATTCTGAGACACAAAAGCACTACTCGATACTCGCCCTCATCGAGAGTGTGGCTGCCCGGCACCCGTTAGATCTAACCTTTTGTTCTGCGGTCTAGGTATATTGTTGATTAATGGTGCTTCTGTACCCTATTCGTGACACGATTCCTCGCATCATTTTTCATAGCGCATCCTACTTGGTACTCGTTTCTCACCAAGCGCGCTTCTCATATTCCTATTTCACAACACACTTGGTACTCGTTCTCACCAAGTGCGCTTCTCGTTTTCTTATTTCACAACACACTTGGTACTCGTTCTCACCAAGTGCGCTTCTTGTATTCTTATATCGCTACACACTTGGTACTCGTTCTCACCAAGTGTGCTTTTTATTATCATACCATTTGTTAAACATAAAAATATCTGTAACATGTATTTCACCCCCGAAGTTATAAAACTGAAAACAGTTAAGAGAAAAGGGGGAGCATGAACTCACAACTTTGCGTTCCTGTGCGTCGTAAACTTCACCGGGTTTGCTTATTTAACGTCGTAACCTATACGCGTTTTCTTAACGTTAGTCACTAGACTTGCGTCGCACAAGTTCAGTCACTCACTTTTGTATTCGTATTGTCGTGTTAAAAATATTTCATATTTTTTTTAACTAAGTATCTTACTTATATTATTTTTCGCAAATTAATATAAGTATCTTGTGTTTTGCACTTTGCACCCGAATTATGTGTCTTGTATATTGTATGTGTATTTTCATGTTTATACTCCTCATGAGTATTTAGTGTATTTTTACGTCTTAATACGCTAGCACGTATAACACATACTATATACACTTAGCACAGAAGTTGGTGATAAAATAATATATATTTTTCTCTCAAACATATACATACTTATATCCATTTTTATTCTTGAAGAAATCCTCATTTCTTATCACCAAAAATTAGGGAAACCTTGGTAATACTCTTAAATACATTTTTAGGGAATAAGTTTCTAAAAAACTTATATTTTTCTAAGTATCAAAATTTATAAAAATTTTGGCAGAGTTTCCCCTAAAAATGGAGGTTTCCCATGTTTTCAAAACATGTGTTTATTTTCTTTTAAATCGTCAACAATCATCAACAACACTTATCAACAATAATCATCCACGAATATCACTAATTTCTCCATTTCATGAACTTGGTTATTTACTAAAATTGTGTAGTAACTTACTAGCACATTTAGTAAGTCTTGTTATCTTTAAAAATAAGTTTAGTTTCTTAAAAACCTTATTTTCAAAGAATATAAAGTTTCACAACTTCTAGTCGGTTTTTACGAAAATTATTTCTTTGTTAAAACTTTTGTTACACAAGTGTCCATACACTTGTTTGTTCACAAAAATCACTTTTGTTTGTGTAAGATCCGGTTTAGAACATGTGGTTCCTTTTGACGCTTGGTCTTTTGAAAATACCACTTGTAGATACATAGATCGGCAAGTTTTAAACACTATTTTACAAGTAAAAATACTTTTACACAAGTTCATGTTTCTCGTGTGGTAGAGTTTCACCTTTTAACCCTTGTACCGTCCGAAACAAGCTTATGTCAAGATCTATGATCTTAACGAAGTCGGGTTAAACGGTGATCCGAGCTACCACAACGTAGATCGGGCCTAAATAATCCCACAAATCAAATACTACAACATTTACACATCATGTGAGCTTTTATCCATCATTTAAGTGTCTTTTAGTAGACTTTAATGTATCAAATTGCAAGATTCCAAGTTTTAACTGTTATCTATCATATTAACCACTCTAGATTAGTTCAAGAATGTGTTTTAAGTAACTCACCACTAGCTCGAGGCTAGGGAAGAATCTAGACGCGAATGTGGTGGATAAAAGCTAGAGAAAAAGGTCCTTCGTGCTCCGAGTGCACCAAGCCTCCTAATACGTGATCCTTGATGCTTGGGTATGCTTGGAATGGCTTGAACAAGGCTCGAAAAATTGATGGGTGATTAGGGATGTTTGGCCGTGAGCTTTCTAGAGGGAGAGAGGAGAGTTGTTTGGTGTTGTGAAGTGTGAAAGTTCATATGTGCCATCTCACGGTATTTATAGACATTCCATATGGCATATTCCTAGCATATTCCTGGCATATTCTTGGAATATTCCTAGCATATTCTTGGCATATTCCTGGAATATTCCTAGCATATTCCTAGCATATTCCTGGAATATTCCTAGCATATTCCTGGCATATTCCTGGAATATTCCTAGCATATTCCTAGCATATTCCTGGAATATTCCTAGCATATTCCTGGCATATTCCTGGAATATTCCTAGCATATTCCTAGCATATTCCTGGAATATTCCTAGCATATTCCTGGTATATTCCTGGAATATTCCTAGCATATTCCTAGGTTTTCTGCGTTGTCTGCGTTTTGCAGTGTAAGCACTGTGTCGCGTAGGAACCCACGGTACGCGCTTAAACTTGAAAAATAACGTTTTTAAGCGTTTCAATTTATTTTTCAACACGAACCTGATTAAAATAAAATTTTAATCATAACAGAATATTCGTGGGATTAAATATTATCCGGGCGGCAACCAACGTTCGTTTCGCAGTTTTGTCGTAATTAGTTCTGCACTTAAAGTGTGTTTCGGGTGCCTTTTAGTGCGTGTTTTAGCTTTCGTAACGACCATAAATTAAACCCTGATATGTACTCTTGGGTTTTAATGTACCTTTGTCGTAGGACCTACACCTAGGCCTCAATTCTAATGTCTGACTGCTTTCTGCAGTTCCGTTGACACAGTGTGTCTTACCGGTGAGTTTACTAATATTTCTGACGCAACGCTCTCGTTTTTGCATAAAGCAATATTTTGTAGTATACAACGTGCATGAATTCACTTGCTTAGCTTCTAATCAGTCAATGTTGACATTTAAGCTCATAATTGCAGTCATTAAATAATTAAAATGTACGGAAGTTACCGGTTTTGTGCCAGTTGTCACAGTCTCCCCCCGTTAAAAGAATTTCGTCCCGAAATTCAGGTTGAACTAACTCTCGCAGGAGTCTTCTTGAATAGGTGGGGATACTTTTCTTTGAACTGGTCTTCGCGTTCCCATGTATACTCGGGTCCGTGCTTAGAGCTCCAACGTACTTTGACAAGTTTCACACTGCTCCTCCTAGTCTTGTTGACTTTCCAGTCAGTAACCTCAACGGGTTGTTCTGTAAATCGGAGGGCTTCATCAATATGCACTCCATCCACCGGGATGATCACGTTTTCTTGTGTTGGACTCTTCTTCAGGTTGGATACATGAAACGTATCATGTACTCCATTAAGTTCTTCCGGTAACTCCAACTTGTACGCCACGGTACCAATTCTTCTCAAGATTCTGAATGGTCCGATGTATCGTGGGTTCAGCTTTCCACGCTTTCCAAATCTGACTACGCCCTTCCAAGGTGAGACTTTTAACAACACTTTGTCTCCCACCTCGAATTCTACTGATTTTCTTTTCGGATCAGCGTAGCTCTTTTGTCGATCTCGAGCCGCCTTAATGCGTTCTCGGATCTGCGCAATCTTGTCGGTTGTCTCTTGAACAAGTTCAGGACCAACCATACGTTTATCTCCGGCATCTGCCCAACATAAGGGCGATCGACACTTGCGGCCATACAGAGCTTCGAACGGCGCGGCCTTTATGCTTGTATGATAACTGTTATTGTAGGAAAACTCAACTAAGGGTAGGTGAGTATCCCAGCTGCCGCCTAGATCCATGACACATGCGCGAAGCATATCTTCTAACGTTTGTATAGTCCGTTCGCTCTGGCCGTCTGTTTGCGGATGGAATGCCGTGCTTAGATCTAACTGAGATCCAAAGGCTTCCTGAAATGATTGCCAGATTCTTGAGACAAAGCGTCCATCTCTGTCTGAAATGATTGAGATAGGCACTCCATGACGTGCCACAATTTCTCTTAAGTATATTTCTGCAAGCTTTCCAGTGCTATCCTTCTCTCGGATTGGCAGGAAATGCGCAGATTTCGTCAACCGATCAACTATTACCCATATCATGTCGTGCCCCCTTGGGGTCCTGGGTAATTTCGTTATGAAGTCCATCGAGATTTGTTCCCACTTCCACACGGGAATCTCTGGTTGTTGTAGTAGGCCGGACGGTTTTTGATATTCGGCCTTAACCTTAGCACAGGTTAGGCATTTTCCAACACAGACAGCAACATCGCCTTTGAGTCTCGGCCACCAATAGTACTCTTTCAAGTCTTGATACATCTTGTCCGATCCTGGGTGGATCGAATATCTCGATTTGTGGGCTTCATTAAGGATGACTTCTCGTATGCCACCATAGAGTGGAACCCAAATACGCTTCTTGAAGTATAAGGCTCCCTCTTCATTTGGTGCCATGTACTTCAATGCACCTCGGAGGTATTCAGCTTTACGGTTCTCTCCTTTAAGAGCTTCTTGTTGTGCATCACGAATGCGTGCAGTGAGGTTCGTTCGAATGGTCATTTCTAACGCTCGAACTCTTAGGGTCTTAACCCTTTCTTTTCGACTTAATGCGTCTGCTACAACGTTTGCCTTTCCTGGGTGGTACTTAATCTCACAGTCGTAATTATTTAGCAGCTCGACCCATCGCCGCTGGCGCATATTCAATTCCTTCTGATTAAATATGTGTTGCAGGCTTCTGTGATCTGTGAAGATTGTGCATCGAGTACCATATAGATAGTGTCGCCAGATTTTCAAGGCGAATACCACTGCGCCCAGCTCCAGGTCATGAGTGGTATAGTTTCTTTCGTGCACCTTCAGTTGCCTTGACGCGTAAGCGATGACTTTTTGGCGTTGCATGAGCACGCAACCTAGTCCTTGTCGCGAGGCGTCACAGTATACCACGAAGCCTTCCGAGCCTTCGGGTAGTGACAATATTGGTGCATCGCATAGCTTGCTTTTGAGTAGCTGAAAAGCTTCTTCTTGTTTAACACCCCAGTCATACTTCTTGTCTTTCTGAGTAAGGGCAGTTAGCGGCTGAGCTATTTTGGAGAAATTCTCGATGAATCTCCTATAGTAGCCTGCTAAGCCCAAAAATTGGCGAACCTCAGTTGGGGTTTTGGGAGCTTCCCAATTCTTTATGGCTTCAATCTTGGACGGGTCTACATGAATGCCCTTCTCATTCACCATGTGACCAAGAAATTGTACTTCGCGAATCCAGAATTCGCACTTCGAGAACTTTGCATACAGTTTCTCTTTCTTCAGTAGCTCTAGAATGGTTCTGAGGTGTTGTTCGTGCTCTTCTTTCGTCCGTGAGTAGATCAGGATATCGTCGATAAATACAATCACGAATTTATCGAGATATGGTTTGCATACGCGGTTCATCAGATCCATAAAGACCGCTGGTGCATTCGTCAGCCCGAATGGCATCATAAGAAACTCGTAATGTCCATAGCGTGTTCTGAATGCAGTCTTTGGTACGCTTTCTTCTTCTATCCTTAACTGATGATATCCAGATCGAAGGTCGATCTTGGAATAGTAGCTTGATCCTTGCAACTGATCAAATAAGTCATCAATCCTCGGTAGTGGGTACCGATTCTTGATCGTTAGCTTGTTCAGTTCTCTGTAATCGATACACATCCGCATGGTTCCATCCTTTTTCTTCACGAACAAAACTGGAGCTCTCCAGGGCGAGAAGCTTGGCCTTATGAATCCTTTATCCAACAACTCCTGGAGTTGTGTAGACAATTCTTGCATCTCGGATAGTGCAAGTCGATAGGGCGCCTTGGCTACAGGAGTGGCTCCTGGAACCAAGTCGATACGGAATTCGACTTGTCGTTGCGGAGGTAGTCCTGGCAGATCTTCAGGGAACACATCAGGAAATTCCTTCACCACAGGAATATCTTCCAGTTTCGGCTCCTCAGCCTTCTTATCTACAACGTGTGCTAGGAAGGCAACACATCCTTTCCTTAAGCACTTCTGTGCCTTCATGCAACTGATGATCCGAAGAAGCGCGTCTCGCTTTTCTCCATGTTCGATGAGAGTTTCATCATTCGCCCAAGGGATGCGAATGATCTTCTCATGACAAATAACTTCAGCTTTGTTCTTGGACAACCAGTCCATTCTGATTACCACATCGAAGCTACCCAATTGAATAGGTAAGAGATCGATGCTAAAGCTTCGTTCACCAAGTTCTAGCATGCAAACTTCGCCCGATTCAACAAGTTTACCATTGGCTAGTTCTATGGAATAGGGAATATCCAATCTACTAGACTCTATCCCAAGCGTACGTTTAAATTCCACGGACATTAAACTATAATCGGCACCGGTGTCAAATAATATGGGTGCAAAGTGATCGTTAATGAGAAACATACCGGTGACCACGTTAGGATCCTCGCGTGCGTTCCTTTTCTTGTCACCAGACGACTCAGCATGCGTCTCGGTCTTTTCTATCCAGAGTACGAATGCCACTGTACCTCCAGTGTCGTTGAAGTTCAGCGGTTTGCAGTCAAGAAACTGCTTGAAAGTGCAGCCCCGAGCTGCGTCTCCTCCAGATGAATCTCCATTCCCATTACGTCTCGCATTGCTTGGCCCTCCAATTTGTTCAGTACGGTTCGCCTCGTACTGGGCGATAGCTGTGGAGATTCTTTCCTCCAGTAGGGCGTTTAGTTCTTCAGCAGTTCTTGGAAGTAGGGGAGGAGGAGGTTGATCACGAGCGTTCACAACTCTTCTGGGTGATATGTTCTGACAGAACACGACCCAATAGGGTTTATACATTTGTTTGATATCGTCTTACTAGACAGTGGAAGTATGATATATACCCACATAAGTGACATCAAACAATCCGCTATTTAAATCAATTCATACAGCAGCAAGCATGTATAAATAGATAAATGTTGGCGGTTCTTGTCTTTATACCCTAAATTATTACTCCACCGAGTATTTATTAGGCTGGGGGAAGGGTGCTCACGTTTGACCCTTTTCTTGTACTGAGGGAATCTATACGTGATAAGACTTGCTGTGGTTTCTGTGCACTAAATTCCATAATTATGTATGCATCCATAATTACGTAACTCCTTGCACAGTCCGCACAGTTCGTTTCATCCTCGTATTTCTTCCTTCGGATGGGCCATTGCTTTCAGGTAAAGTCACATATACTTGTGACATCCTACTTCTAGTACATGCTAATTATCACACATAATTGCAAGTAATTTCTCAGTTAAAGACAAGTGCTACTCCCGTGCACCCTAAGTCTCGTAGTGTCTTTTCTAGACTCATGTAAACAGTTTCAGGCAGTGGATGTCGCGGGACGTTTAATGCAATGAAAACTCTTTGAAAAATTGTTTTCGTGATAGGATCCTAGAGATTGTAGACTAGACTCGAGAAGGAATCCTGGTTCACTACAATCGCAGCTCTGATACCAATCTGTCACACCCCTTTCTGCGGCGGAAGCACGAGGTGTGATCATGAAAGGTTCTCATTGCATACGAAAGGTAAACATACTACATGCTCATGAAAATAACTTCAAATACCATAACTTGAAATCATAAGTTAGCGTTTACAACGCGAGTTAACATAAAACATTGTCTTAAAAGGTTTACACTTTATTTAAAGACAAACACAAGCGACATCCACGAGCATAAGAGAGACCACGCGCACATCCATCCTAGTTACCTGAAATACATGTGAGTTTTGGAAAAACGTCAACATAATGTTGGTGTGAATTCATGCCGTTTTGTTTTGCACTTTTGTATACTTTGTATGAAAACATATTTTGTGAATAAATCGAGTTTTCATTAAATCCAGTTTCATGTGTACACCACGTACTCATGTATGATTCAAATTCTTCTAGAGTACCCCACGTACTCAAGTATAATCCATGCTTTTCTTGAGTACCCCATGTACTCAAGTATTCATCAAGTTTTAGAATGGTATGAGTTTTTATGTAAATTAAGTATTCCTGTATGTATCAGGATTGTTAATGGGTTGCAAAGCCATTAACATGTGACACGACATAGGAAGTCACCAAACCTTAGGCATTTAATTGGTATATTCTGAGACACAAAAGCACTACTCGATACTCGCCCTCATCGAGAGTGTGGCTGCCCGGCACCCGTTAGATCTAACCTTTTGTTCTGCGGTCTAGGTATATTGTTGATTAATGGTGCTTCTGTACCCTATTCGTGACACGATTCCTCGCATCATTTTTCATAGCGCATCCTACTTGGTACTCGTTTCTCACCAAGCGCGCTTCTCATATTCCTATTTCACAACACACTTGGTACTCGTTCTCACCAAGTGCGCTTCTCGTTTTCTTATTTCACAACACACTTGGTACTCGTTCTCACCAAGTGCGCTTCTTGTATTCTTATATCGCTACACACTTGGTACTCGTTCTCACCAAGTGTGCTTTTTATTATCATACCATTTGTTAAACATAAAAATATCTGTAACATGTATTTCACCCCCGAAGTTATAAAACTGAAAACAGTTAAGAGAAAAGGGGGAGCATGAACTCACAACTTTGCGTTCCTGTGCGTCGTAAACTTCACCGGGTTTGCTTATTTAACGTCGTAACCTATACGCGTTTTCTTAACGTTAGTCACTAGACTTGCGTCGCACAAGTTCAGTCACTCACTTTTGTATTCGTATTGTCGTGTTAAAAATATTTCATATTTTTTTTAACTAAGTATCTTACTTATATTATTTTTCGCAAATTAATATAAGTATCTTGTGTTTTGCACTTTGCACCCGAATTATGTGTCTTGTATATTGTATGTGTATTTTCATGTTTATACTCCTCATGAGTATTTAGTGTATTTTTACGTCTTAATACGCTAGCACGTATAACACATACTATATACACTTAGCACAGAAGTTGGTGATAAAATAATATATATTTTTCTCTCAAACATATACATACTTATATCCATTTTTATTCTTGAAGAAATCCTCATTTCTTATCACCAAAAATTAGGGAAACCTTGGTAATACTCTTAAATACATTTTTAGGGAATAAGTTTCTAAAAAACTTATATTTTTCTAAGTATCAAAATTTATAAAAATTTTGGCAGAGTTTCCCCTAAAAATGGAGGTTTCCCATGTTTTCAAAACATGTGTTTATTTTCTTTTAAATCGTCAACAATCATCAACAACACTTATCAACAATAATCATCCACGAATATCACTAATTTCTCCATTTCATGAACTTGGTTATTTACTAAAATTGTGTAGTAACTTACTAGCACATTTAGTAAGTCTTGTTATCTTTAAAAATAAGTTTAGTTTCTTAAAAACCTTATTTTCAAAGAATATAAAGTTTCACAACTTCTAGTCGGTTTTTACGAAAATTATTTCTTTGTTAAAACTTTTGTTACACAAGTGTCCATACACTTGTTTGTTCACAAAAATCACTTTTGTTTGTGTAAGATCCGGTTTAGAACATGTGGTTCCTTTTGACGCTTGGTCTTTTGAAAATACCACTTGTAGATACATAGATCGGCAAGTTTTAAACACTATTTTACAAGTAAAAATACTTTTACACAAGTTCATGTTTCTCGTGTGGTAGAGTTTCACCTTTTAACCCTTGTACCGTCCGAAACAAGCTTATGTCAAGATCTATGATCTTAACGAAGTCGGGTTAAACGGTGATCCGAGCTACCACAACGTAGATCGGGCCTAAATAATCCCACAAATCAAATACTACAACATTTACACATCATGTGAGCTTTTATCCATCATTTAAGTGTCTTTTAGTAGACTTTAATGTATCAAATTGCAAGATTCCAAGTTTTAACTGTTATCTATCATATTAACCACTCTAGATTAGTTCAAGAATGTGTTTTAAGTAACTCACCACTAGCTCGAGGCTAGGGAAGAATCTAGACGCGAATGTGGTGGATAAAAGCTAGAGAAAAAGGTCCTTCGTGCTCCGAGTGCACCAAGCCTCCTAATACGTGATCCTTGATGCTTGGGTATGCTTGGAATGGCTTGAACAAGGCTCGAAAAATTGATGGGTGATTAGGGATGTTCGGCCGTGAGCTTTCTAGAGGGAGAGAGGAGAGTTGTTTGGTGTTGTGAAGTGTGAAAGTTCATATGTGCCATCTCACGGTATTTATAGACATTCCATATGGCATATTCCTAGCATATTCCTGGCATATTCTTGGAATATTCCTAGCATATTCTTGGCATATTCCTGGAATATTCCTAGCATATTCCTAGCATATTCCTGGAATATTCCTAGCATATTCCTGGCATATTCCTGGAATATTCCTAGCATATTCCTAGCATATTCCTGGAATATTCCTAGCATATTCCTGGCATATTCCTGGAATATTCCTAGCATATTCCTAGCATATTCCTGGAATATTCCTAGCATATTCCTGGTATATTCCTGGAATATTCCTAGCATATTCCTAGGTTTTCTGCGTTGTCTGCGTTTTGCAGTGTAAGCACTGTGTCGCGTAGGAACCCACGGTACGCGCTTAAACTTGAAAAATAACGTTTTTAAGCGTTTCAATTTATTTTTCAACACGAACCTGATTAAAATAAAATTTTAATCATAACAGAATATTCGTGGGATTAAATATTATCCGGGCGGCAACCAACGTTCGTTTCGCAGTTTTGTCGTAATTAGTTCTGCACTTAAAGTGTGTTTCGGGTGCCTTTTAGTGCGTGTTTTAGCTTTCGTAACGACCATAAATTAAACCCTGATATGTACTCTTGGGTTTTAATGTACCTTTGTCGTAGGACCTACACCTAGGCCTCAATTCTAATGTCTGACTGCTTTCTGCAGTTCCGTTGACACAGTGTGTCTTACCGGTGAGTTTACTAATATTTCTGACGCAACGCTCTCGTTTTTGCATAAAGCAATATTTTGTAGTATACAACGTGCATGAATTCACTTGCTTAGCTTCTAATCAGTCAATGTTGACATTTAAGCTCATAATTGCAGTCATTAAATAATTAAAATGTACGGAAGTTACCGGTTTTGTGCCAGTTGTCACAATCCTTGGCAGGCCTTGGATACATGACATGAAAGCAGTTCCATCTACCTACCATCAATGTGTGAAGCTCCCTAGCCCATGGGGAATAATCAAGATCGATAGTGACCAGCAGGAGGCTAAGGATTGTTATACCTCATCTATGAAGCCAACCTCGAAGCCAAGGGAGCAATAGCAATTACAGTATCCTCCAAGGAACGTCTTGGAGGCGAGGGAACAAGATGTAGATGAAATCCTCTTGGATCCTAGTGATCCTGAATCAAAAATTTATCTCGGATCAGGGATCCTTGGCAAGATGAAAGAAGACATGATATCCTTCCTCAAAAGAAGAAAATCTACCTTTGCTTGGAAACATGAAGATATGACAGGTATATCTAAGGATATTATCACTCACAAACTTGGCATTGACAGGTCTATCAAACCAATCCATCAAAAAAGAAGGAAGTTTGCACCAGAAAGGAATGCCATTATCCAAGAAGAAGTAGAGAGACTACTTCGAGCAGGTATGATCAGAGAGGTAAAGTATCCAAAATGGTTAGCCAATGTGGTTGTTGTCCAAAAGAAAAACGGAAAGTGGAGGGTATGTGTCGATTTCACTGATTTGAATAAGGCATGTCCCAAGGATCCTTTCCCATTACCCCACATTGACTCCATGGTGGATGCAACAGCGGAGCATGAACTGTTAACCTTTATGGATGCATCATCTGGATTCCAACAAATTCAGATGGAACCATCGGACCAAGAGGATACAGCCTTTATGACCCCAACAGGTTTGTATTGTTATATTGCCATGCCTTTTGGATTGAGAAATGCAGGTGCAACATATCAAAGGCTGGTAAATATGATGTTCAAAGATCAAATCGGAAAAACTATGGAGGTGTACATAGATGATATGGTGGTCAAGTCAAAGAAAGCTGAGGATCACCTAAGGGACTTGGAAGAAGCATTCGATATCCTTGATAATTACAACATGAAACTTAATCCTTCAAAATGTCATTCTGGTGTTAAGGCAGGAAAGTTCTTAGGATACATGGTAACCCAGAGGGGCATTGAAGCAAGCCCGGAACAAATCAAAGCATTAATAAATATCAAATCTCCTGCCAATGCCAAGGATGTTCAAAGATTGACAGGCAGGATAGCAGCATGGAACAGGTTCATATCGAAATCCTCAGAAAAATGCAAAGAATTCTACGATATCCTAAGGAAGAATAAGAAGTTTGAATGGACTGAGAAGCATGAGAATGCTTTACAAGCCCTAAAAGAGTATATGTCCTCAGCACCAGCATTAGCAAAACCGGAAAAAGGAGATGTGTTATCCTTATATCTGGCGGTATCCTCAACCGCTGTAAGTGCTGTCCTTGTTAAGGATCACGAAGGTACACAATATCCTATCTACTATGTAAGTAAAAGCCTACTTGATGCCGAATCCAGGTACTCACACCTCGAAAAACTTATCCTTGCATTAATCATGGCATCGACTAAGTTAAGACATTATTTTGAAACCCATACTATTATTGTTAGAACTAATTTTCCAATTAAGAATGTCCTCAGGATACCAGATATGTCAGGGAGAATGGCTAAGTGGGCAGTGAAGCTTAGTGCCCATGATATAAGATACGAACCAAGAACAGCCATCAAATCTCAAGCACTAGCTGACTTTGTGGCTGATTTCAGTAGTGATCTACAAAAAGAAGCAGAATTGGAGGTCCAACAGCTGGATGAAACCAAGGATCCTTGGATACTACACACTGACGGATCCTCAAATATCAAAGGCACAGGGCTAGGGATCCTACTAAAATCGCCACAGGGGGACATAATACCCCACTCCATAGCCTGTGAATTCCAAGCAACTAACAATGAGGCCGAGTATGAAGCCTTAATTGCTGGCTTACAAATTGCTAAGGATATGGGGGTAAAATATCTTAAAGTATATGTAGATTCATTATTGATCACTAATCACTTTAACGGATCCTATGCTGTTAAAGGTGAAAAACTAACCAAATACTTAGAGATAGTCAAAGAATTGGCACTCTCTTTTGTTTCCTTTAGCTTAACACAGGTACCAAGGGAGGATAACACGGAAGCTGATGCATTGGCCAACCTAGGATCGTCCTTGAAGATTCCAGAAGATATAAGTATCCCTATCATCCATATCCTGGCTCCTGCTATTGAAAATCAGGTGGCCATGGAAATAGAAGAGGATACTGCAATGATCCCTAGTGAAGAAGCCCAATCTTATTCAGGATCATGGATCTCACCAATCATGAGATACTTGCAACATGGGGAGATTCCAACGGGAGAAAATCCTAGAGCTTTCAGGATTAAGGTATCTCAATTTGCAATCTTAAATAATGTGCTATATAAACGATCCCTTGCAGGACCATATTTAAGATGTATTGAAGATCCTGAAATTGAAGAAGTGTTGAGAGACTTCCACGAAGGAGATTGTGGAAACCACACTGGGGGCAGGGCATTATTCTCAAGGATCCTTAGAACAGGATACTACTGGCCAACCATGAAAAGGGATGCTATAGAGTATGCTAAGAAATGTGATCCTTGCCAAAGGCATAGCAATATCCTTCACCAACCAGCTGAATTACTACACCCCATTCCATCCTCTTGGCCATTCATGAGATGGGGAATGGATATAGTTGGCAAGCTCCCTAAAGCGCCTGGTGGAAAAGTATTTATGCTTGCCATGACTGACTACTTCTCTAAATGGATAGAAGCTGAAGCCTTTGCTCAAGTCAGAGAAAAAGAAGTTATATCCTTTATCAAAAGAAATATTATAACTAGATTTGGCATTCCCTCTGAAATTGTATGTGATAATGGTTCCCAATTCATTGGAAGCAGAACCACTAACTTTTGTAACAGTTGGGGAATCAAGATGATAACATCAACACCAGTTCATCCACAAGCCAATGGTCAAGCAGAATCATCCAACAAGATCATCATCAACAATCTGAAGAAGAAGCTAGGATCCAAGAAAGGAAAATGGGCAGAGGAGTTACCTTATGTGCTATGGGCTGATAGGACAACTCCCAAGAATGCCACTGGTCAAACACCTTTCTCTTTAGTATTTGGGGCAGAAGCAGTGATCCCAACAGAGATGGTGATCCCAACTGCTAGAACAATTGCTCGTGATCCTGAAGAGAATGCTGCAATCCTAGCTCAGGATTTGGATACTATTGAAGAAATCAGGGATCTAGCTAGAATAAGGATGGCAAGCTACCAACAAAGAATGGCTGGTACCTACAACAAAAATGTCAGGATAAGGAAATTCCAAGTCGGAGATATGGCGTTGAGAAAAGCATTTCAAAATACTATCAATCCTGCTGACGGGAAACTAGCACCAAAATGGGAAGGTCCCTACTTGATTGAAGCTGAAGCAGGAAAGGGGGCATATAGGTTGCTAACCATGGAAGGAAACTTATTGCCAAGAGCCTGGAATGCTCTTCACTTAAAGAAATATTTCATGTGAACATGATCCTTCATGCAAGTGATCCTCACACTGAAATATCCTTGCAGGATCCCGGAGATATCAGTAATCCTTACTCTGGTAATACGCTTATCCTAAAAACTATTACATTTTCTTACTTTTTGCCTAAGGATAAGGATCACGTATCCTTCATCCTCTACTCACAAACCATTTGAGTTATGATAGTTCAGGTATCTTCAGCAAATCGTCAAAGATCTCCAAAAGCACCACAGATCCTTGGGTCCAACCCCAGTTATCCTTGGGATTATCCCCAGTTTCCGCCAGCAGCGCACGATGATCCTGGTATAGTTCACGTCTTTGGGACCAGTACCCACTTTCGGGGCTGACAACCTCATTGTACTGGCTATATTTAGGATCCTACGTATAATGGTGGACGCACCATTCATCCGTTCCTAAGGTTTCTAACGTTTTCACGTTAGCTAAGGTTTTGACATTTTCATGTCACTAAGTGTGGATAGTTGCCAGAGAAGGGCCATACTCCAGTTTACATACGATCCTTAGGGCTTGTCCCCAGTTATCCTTTGGGCTTGTCCCCAGTTATCCTTTGGGCTTGTCCCCAGTGATCCTCCGGGATCATCCCCAGTTATCCTTTGGGCTTGTCCCCAGTGATCCTCTAGGATCATTCTCAGTTATCTTTTGGGCTTGTCCCCAGTTACTAACTTATCTTTTATAGTGGCTTAGTCCCAAGATATATTCCATTTTTTCAGGCTTTCGAAGTTAAACGATTAAGGATCCTTAATCCTTATTATCCGTTAAAGTTTTACCTATGGTTGTTCTGATTAAAGGTTAGGATCCCAACTTGGATCCTCAGGTATGATCCTTAACTATTTTTAATTTCATTATTCATTATCCTAACCAACCCTTATACTTTGACAACCGAACCTATGATCCTTGAACTAAAACACTTAGAGAATTTTCAATATGAGGATATTTGATCTAGGATCATATCCTAAGTTTATTAAACGCTTTTTCAACTCTTGTTATTTTAACAAATACAGCAGTTGAGAAATAAGAGGATTATTGAAGGATAACAACACAAAATAAGCCAGAAAAGTTAAGTTATATTATTAAACAAAAGGATCATTAACCCTTTCAAAAGATTGTCAAAATTGCCAACCCACATTTCTACCAGCAAAACGTGGCCCGTCCACATGGGTTGGCAAAGGGTGTCCATTGTCTATGCGGTCTTAGCATTTTGCAGGAAATAAAAGCGGCAGGATCACAAAGGTTTCATCCCCCAAACAGAGGATCCCTCCACCTTTTGTAATCCTACCTATTGTTCAAAGGATCCAGGATCCTTTACCCTAAAAACTATTGTTCGAAGATTACAAACCATAATTGTTCACAAACA
Source organism: Helianthus annuus (assembly GCF_002127325.2). Lineage (NCBI taxonomy): Eukaryota > Viridiplantae > Streptophyta > Magnoliopsida > Asterales > Asteraceae > Helianthus > Helianthus annuus. The sequence goes on from NC_035446.2 coordinate 104,975,474, forward strand.
CCACTACCACAAAAAACCACTACCAATCCTAAAAAATTGGGCTCCGGCCTAGTCTCGAAATATCCATCATCGCCCAATCATGCAGCCTACACCTTCGCTGCTTCATCACCACCAGCATCTCCACCTTGATCCTTCTCAGCATCACCACCTTCCAGCATGGGGATCTCCTCAGCCTCATCCTCATCCTCCAGGTCTGCCAGCCTTGCCTTCCAACCTTCAACATCCCACGAGCTTTTGTCAAAGGTAGGATCCTGAGCCTCCTCGGCCATCTGAAGTTGTATCTTATACATAGCGATTGCCGCGGAGACCTTAGCATCTTGGGTGATCTCCTGCTTCTCGTTATCCATATCAGTCAACCTCTGAGCAGCCTCAGTCTTCATGGCCCGGAGTTCCTTCTCAAGATCTGCTATCTTGAGATCCTTGAGCACGCCCATTTGTTGAAGGTCAGCAATCTGGCTCTCTTGATCCTCAACATGGCCAAGATAGGTCTCGATCTCGGCAAGTTTCTGCAAAGAAGGGAATAAGGTAAGTACAGAACCGGATGATCCTCGAAGAAACAGGATACACAAACAGGATATTCAAAACGGATGACCAACAGGGGCAGTGATCCTTACCTCATTCACATAATCAAGGAATTGCTGACGGAGGAGGGGAAATCCTTGGAGATCTTCAGAGGTTTTCCTCTTTTTTCCCTTGCCCCGGATAGACGCTTTGGGAGCGGATGCTGAAGGACTGGCAGCAGGAGCCTTCTTCTTCTTAGAAGACGTGACATTGGCAAGATCACTTATCCCAAATATGGAGGCGGATTTGACAGACCTGGCAGATTTTCCAGCACCTACACAATTCAAAAACAAGATAAGTTCCCTTATTAAATTAAATACTTTTACATAAAACTTACTTTTTATGAGGATACTTACTTGACATTGTGGCAGATGCAGAGGATATCTCTTGAGAATCTGGGATGGTGATTTGGAAGCTTCTAACTTCAGGATCAAGCTTTTTAAAAGCTAACACTCTCTCTTTTGCAGCAGGGGTTAATTTCAGACGAGCAATGGAAATAGCTGCATAAAAGACAAAGAAAAAAAAGACATCAGTGATCCTCATCATATAAGACAGGACTGATAGTGATCCTTCGAGGATCCTCTACCCTACCATGAGTGGCCCACTCCCTGGGCAGATCCTTCCCATCCGGGACGGAATCCCTCTTAACAAAGAAAAACCGACGTTTCCAGTTTGTATCATTCTTAGTAACTTTGAAGATTGGGTGATCCTCCCCAGCTTTCCGTTTCAACAAATATCGGTGAGAACCGAAGGTGGTGAGATCGTAAAACTCAGCTAACTCCGCCATCCCCAGATCAATCCCTTCCTGCTCGATGATCCTCTCGAAGGTATAAAGAACCCTCCAGATCATCGGCATAGCTTGGATGTAAGAGATACCGGTTAAGGAAAAGAAAGACTGGGTAAAGTCTGGAAAAGGATACGAGTACCCTATAGCAAACGGGGTAGCAGGAAAAGCCACCCAGACATCCGAGATATAGTCGCTCAAAGCAGTAGGATCAAAGGATTTAAAAACGGCATTCGCCGGAAAGCAGTGACGAATTTTGTCTACGTGAGCATCACTAAAGCAACACCTCTCCGTAGGAGAATCCTTGATAATCCCCTGGCCTTTTAAGGGACTATCCTTCTTGGAATCCTTGTGTGGAGAATTCCGGAGCAACATGTTTTGTGACGGAATAGAAACAGAGACGGAGTAGAAAAAACAGAGCAAAGAAAAGGAAGAAGGGAAAGAGAGAAGAAGAGGATACCTGAACAACCTTCGGTGCAGAATATAAGGGGAGTGTATCTCGAATTTAAATACAAACTGATCCTCACCCTATCTCCTATTTATAATCATGATCTGCAGGATTGTCACATCTCTGACGTAATGATCACAACGGCTAGTCCGAGCATAACGGCTAGTTTCTTGGAGTCGCCCGTTAGAGATAAGATCGAAACAAAATATAACTCGTCTATTTACAATTAACTCCTTATATTTTGGGGGCAATTGTTAGGGCTGGATTTTTATAGGTGATCCTTACACATGATCCTAACCAGTGATCCTTGTTTCTTTGGCAGACAGTGATCCTCAGCAGAACTTCAGGATCAGGATCATGGGACATTATGGTGATCCTCATACTAACGGCCACTTCCGCTTAATACAATATTGTTTTGCAGGAACATCTAGCAGGATATGCTCTAAAGACCATGATCCAGGGACGCGTCTTCACAAATATGGCAAGAGCTAAATTGAAGATAGACGTTGTACCGGATATGGAAACTTGGCTTGATCTAAGGGCAGCAATTTAGGCTAGATTATCTTTATTTCTAAAGGGGTAATGAGCTGATTAATAGTTTACCTACCTTAAATAGGTCACCCACACATGTATAAATACCACTCTTCCTCATTCGGAAGAACACACACGACATACGACACAACTCTCAAACACTTAGACACTCAGTGATCCTTGTACTCAGCTCATTACTATCCGAAGTTGTAACTACATTTTTGTTATATTGAAGTCGGTGATCGGTAGTTGCCATCACCCGAGGTTTTTTATGCCGGAGATCATTCATTGATCAAGGGCTTTTTCCTCGTATAAATCATTGTGTCTTTGCATCTTTTATCACAGAAGTGATCCTTTATTTTCATAATTAACCAAGCATCATACCCCGTTTACATAAAGTTTGGTTACATTATCCTTGTGTGATTTTTGACCAAAACAATAATGTTTCTTTTAATGAAGGATATGACTTCCTTTTCTCTGACTTGAGCGAAGGCTTCAGCTTCTATCCACTTGGAAAAATAGTCAGTCATGGCAAGCATAAATACTTTTCCACCAGGTGCTTTAGGGAGCTTGCCAACTATATCCATCCCCCATCTCATGAATGGCCAAGAGGATGGTATGGGGTGTAGTAATTCAGCTGGTTGGTGAAGGATATTGCTATGTCTTTGGCAAGGATCACACTTCTTAGCATACTCTACAGCATCCCTTTTCATGGTTGGCCAGTAGTATCCTGTTCTAAGGATTCTTGAGAATAATGCCCTGCCCCCAGTGTGGTTTCCACAATCTCCTTCGTGGAAGTCTCTCAACACTTCTTCAATTTCAGGATCTTCAATACATCTTAAATATGGTCCTGCAAGGGATCGTTTATATAGCACATTATTTAAGATTGCAAATTGAGATACCTTAATCCTGAAAGCTCTAGGATTTTCTCCCGTTGGAATCTCCCCATGTTGCAAGTATCTCATGATTGGTGAGATCCATGATCCTGAATAAGATTGGGCTTCTTCACTAGGGATCATTGTAGTATCCTCTTCTATTTCCATGGCCACCTGATTTCCAATAGCAGGAGCCAGGATATGGATGATAGGGATACTTATATCTTCTGGAATCTTCAAGGATGATCCTAGGTTGGCCAATGCATCAGCTTCCGTGTTATCCTCCCTTGGTACCTGTGTTATGCTAAAAGAAACAAAAGAGAGTGCCAATTCTTTGACTATTTCTAAATATTTGGTTAGTTTTTCACCTTTAACAGCATAGGATCCGTTAAAGTGATTAGTGATCAATAATGAATCTACATATACTTTAAGATATTTTACCCCCATATCCTTAGCAATTTGTAAGCCAGCAATTAAGGCTTCATACTCGGCCTCATTGTTAGTTGCTTGGAATTCACAGGCTATGGAGTGGGGTATTATGTCCCCCTGTGGCGATTTTAGTAGGATCCCTAGCCCTGTGCCTTTGATATTTGAGGATCCGTCAGTGTGTAGTATCCAAGGATCCTTGGTTTCATCCAGCTGTTGGACCTCCAATTCTGCTTCTTTTTGTAGATCACTACTGAAATCAGCCACAAAGTCAGCTAGTGCTTGAGATTTGATGGCTGTTCTTGGTTCGTATCTTATATCATGGGCACTAAGCTTCACTGCCCACTTAGCCATTCTCCCTGACATATCTGGTTTCCTGAGGACATTCTTAATTGGAAAATTAGTTCTAACAATAATAGTATGGGTTTCAAAATAATGTCTTAACTTAGTCGATGCCATGATTAATGCAAGGATAAGTTTTTCGAGGTGTGAGTACCTGGATTCGGCATCAAGTAGGCTTTTACTTACATAGTAGATAGGATATTGTGTACCTTCGTGATCCTTAACAAGGACAGCACTTACAGCGGTTGAGGATACCGCCAGATATAAGGATAACACATATCCTTTTTCCGGTTTTGCTAATGCTGGTGCTGAGGACATATACTCTTTTAGGGCTTGTAAAGCATTCTCATGCTTCTCAGTCCATTCAAACTTCTTATTCTTCCTTAGGATATCGTAGAATTCTTTGCATTTTTCTGAGGATTTCGATATGAACCTGTTCAATGCTGCTATCCTGCCTGTCAATCTTTGAACATCCTTGGCATTGGCAGGAGATTTGATATTTATTAATGCTTTGATTTGTTCCGGGCTTGCTTCAATGCCCCTCTGGGTTACCATGTATCCTAAGAACTTTCCTGCCTTAACACCAAAATGACATTTTGAAGGATTAAGTTTCATGTTGTAATTATCAAGGATATCGAATGCTTCTTCCAAGTCCCTTAGGTGATCCTCAGCTTTCTTTGACTTGACCACCATATCATCTATGTACACCTCCATAGTTTTTCCGATTTGATCTTTGAACATCATATTTACCAGCCTTTGATATGTTGCACCTGCATTTCTCAATCCAAAAGGCATGGCAATATAACAATACAAACCTGTTGGGGTCATAAAGGCTGTATCCTCTTGGTCCGATGGTTCCATCTGAATTTGTTGGAATCCAGATGATGCATCCATAAAGGTTAACAGTTCATGCCCCGCCGTTGCATCCACCATGGAGTCAATGTGGGGTAATGGGAAAGGATCCTTGGGACATGCCTTATTCAAATCAGTGAAATCGACACATACCCTCCACTTTCCGTTTTTCTTTTGGACAACAACCACATTGGCTAACCATTTAGGATATTTTACCTCTCTGATCATACCTGCTCGAAGTAGTCTCTCTACTTCTTCTTGGATAATGGCATTCCTTTCTGGTGCAAACTTCCTCCTTTTTTGATGGATTGGTTTGATAGACCTGTCAATGCCAAGTTTGTGAGTAATAATATCCTTAGATATACCTGTCATGTCTTCATGTTTCCAGGCAAAGGTGGATTTTCTTCTTTTGAGGAAGGATATTAAGTCTTCTTTCATTTGGCCAAGGATCCCTGATCCGATATAGATTTTTGATTCAGGATCACTAGGATCCAAGAGGATTTCGTCCACATCTTGTTCCCTTGCCTCCAAGACATTCCTCGGAGGATACTGTAATTGCTATTGCTCCCTTGGCTTCGAGGTTGGTTTCATAGATGAGGTATAACAATCCTTAGCCTCTTGCTGGTCACTATCGATCTTGATTATTCCCCATGGGCTAGGGAGCTTCACACATTGATGGTAGGTAGATGGAACTGCTTTCATGTCATGTATCCAAGGCCTGCCAAGGATAACGTTGCAACAAGATAAACAGTCAATAACACAAAATTTTTGGTAATTATGTAATCCTTCCACGTAGATTGGGAGTTTGATGTCCCCCAGAGTTTTCTTCGTTTCTCCACTGAATCCTACAAGCACGGAGGATCTTGGTGTGATGTCTGATTCTGGGATTCCCATCTTCTTCAGGACATCAAGCTGGATAATGTTCACTGAGCTCCCTCCGTCAATAAGGATCCTGCGGACAAAATGGTTAGAGATAAAGAGAGTGATCACTAAACTATCATGGTGAGGATCCTGAATGTTAATGCGATCATTCTCATCAAATGTTATCATCTTCCCTTCTGAGACACTTGAGGTTCTAATAGGCCTTTCTCCATTATCCATTTTTGATTCTTTTGCATGTCTTTTGGCCGCTGAAAAGGATGTACCACAAATGTCCGATCCTCCGGATATAAAGTTAATCACTTGTGCGTCTGCCGGAGGTGCTGGAGCCTTTTCAGGGATCCTTTCAGGATCCTGGGTCCTTTGCTTTTTTCTCCCCAATAATTCTTTTAGATGCCCCTTGCTTAGCAGGTATCCAATTTCTTTTCTTAAGGCTATGCAATCTTCAGTTAGATGCCCGAAATCCTCATGGTATGCACACCATTTGGACTTGTCTTTAGTCCCGGATGGTTTATCATTCTTCCTGGGCCATCTAGCTTTTTCACCTAGATTCTGCATTGCAAGGATCAGTTCATGATTATCAACGGAGAAACAATATTCTGAGATTGGAGGATAATCTTCATCATCCTCTTCCTGGTCAACAGCATGCACATTCTTGTTCTCATTTCTATGGTAGGATTTGAATTTGTTGCTCTTGAAGGAGGATCCTTGCTTCTCCGGTTTTGAGGATCCCACTTGTCTCTCCTGGATCCTCTTGTCATCCTCTAGCCGGATAAACCTGAGTGCTCGAGTTCTTACTTCATCTAAATTCCTGCATGGTGTCATAACAAGATCATCATAGAATAATGAATCCTTAAGCAGTCCCATTTTGAAGGCTTCAACAGCCGTAGCCATATCCAAGTTGGGAATGTCCAAGGATTCTTTACTAAATTTAGTTATATAATCCCTTAATGATTCATTATGATTTTGAGTTATCCTGTACAAATCGCTAGTTAATTTTTCAAATTTTCTACTACAAGAGAATTGGTTATTGAATAAATTAACTAAATTGGCAAATGAAGTAATAGAGTAGGGGGGAAGACTTAGCAGCCACTTAAGAGCTGATCCAGTTAGAGTGGATCCAAATCCTTTACATAGGCATGCTTCCTTCAACTTTTCTGGGATAGGATTGATTTCCATCCTTTCCCTGTATTGTGCTATATGCTCCTCTGGATCCGTTGTGCCATCATACAGCTTCATGGTAGGGATATGGAATCTTTTGGGTACCTCTGCATCGCAAATTGGTGGTGCAAAGCGAGATACCTTGTGGCTTCCATCTGCAATCTCTGGGATAGGCTTGACTACCCCTGGAACACTTGAGATCATGTCCTTTAGTTTCTGTAATTCCCTGGCCATAGCATGATTGGTACCTGTATCCTGCATGAATCCAAGGTTAGTGGTAGGATAATTATTTAAAGTGTTACCTCCCATTGGGTTCAAGTTAGGGAATCCATATTGCTGGGATTCTGGAACAACGGCGGGACCAGTGGAAGCAATGGTCTGCATTGGAATGAAGTCCCCTTGATGGACATCTAGACTTCCTGTTTGCAAACTTTTTAGGGATCCTGGCATCTGTAAGGATCCTGGTATCTGGGATGATCCTGGAATGAAGGAGGATCCTTGAACCTGGGATGATCCTGGAACAAAAGAGGATCCTTGGCCCTGGAATGATCCTGGAATAAAGTAGGATCCTTGAAACTGCTGTGCCCCCGGATAGGCTCCCGGATTCATGAAGGATCCCATGTATTGAGGATAGGATCCTATTGGCTGAAAATGTGAATCTGATGTCTGAGTCATTGTTGCCGAGTTGAGATGTGATCCTCTTGACTCCCCTATGATTTGCACGTCCGGGATCCCTGATGGCTGGGAAGTGATTATTGGAGTATCGAAGCTCAAGGATTTGGGCATCAGTGGAGAATGATCCTCTGCCGCTTTCTTTTGTCTTTTGAGATCTCCAATTTCCCTGAGGATCCTTTCGTTAGTTTCATCTTGCCGCTGCATACGATCCTTCATCTGCAAAATTAAAGCAAATACATCACTAGTACTGGGAATAGAAGAATTCATAGCAGAAGAAGATAGAGGTTTAGAGAAAGTGGGAGTTGATCTCTTCTCAGTATTTTTCTGAGATCCTGCCGGTGGAGGAGGCAAGGTGATCTGTGATGAGGTGACCGCAGACATCGCCGTGGACGTGTTCTTCAATGATGAAGTCATGTAACTCTTTGAAATGGTTTCGAACAAAAGATTTTCTTATGAATGAAGCACCAATTGCCCCACGGTGGGCGCCAAACTGTTTTGGTCAAAAATCACACAAGGATAATGTAACCAAACTTTATGTAAACGGGGTATGATGCTTGGTTAATTATGAAAATAAAGGATCACTTCTGTGATAAAAGATGCAAAGACACAATGATTTATACGAGGAAAAAGCCCTTGATCAATGAATGATCTCCGGCATAAAAAACCTCGGGTGATGGCAACTACCGATCACCAACTTCAATATAACAAAAATGTAGTTACAACTTCGGATAGTAATGAGCTGAGTACAAGGATCACTGAGTGTCTAAGTGTTTGAGAGTTGTGTCGTATGTCGTGTGTGTTCTTCCGAATGAGGAAGAGTGGTATTTATACATGTGTGGGTGACCTATTTAAGGTAGGTAAACTATTAATCAGCTCATTACCCCTTTAGAAATAAAGATAATCTAGCCTAAATTGCTGCCCTTAGATCAAGCCAAGTTTCCATATCCGGTACAACGTCTATCTTCAATTTAGCTCTTGCCATATTTGTGAAGACGCGTCCCTGGATCATGGTCTTTAGAGCATATCCTGCTAGATGTTCCTGCAAAACAATATTGTATTAAGCGGAAGTGGCCGTTAGTATGAGGATCACCATAATGTCCCATGATCCTGATCCTGAAGTTCTGCTGAGGATCACTGTCTGCCAAAGAAACAAGGATCACTGGTTAGGATCATGTGTAAGGATCACCTATAAAAATCCAGCCCTAACATTTATATTGAAGGGCTGCATTCTTCCAAAAGTTTTGTGTCATTGACTGTTTATCTTGTTGTAATGTTATCCTTGGCAGGCCCTGGATACACGACATGAAGGCAGTCCCATCTACTTATCATCAATGTGTGAAGCTTCCTAGTCCTTGGGGGATAGTGAAGATTGCTAGTGATTAGCATGAGGCTAAGAACTGCTACACCTCATCAATGAAACCAGCCTCAAAGTCAAGGGAGCAATAGCAATTAAAGCATCCTCCAAGGGATGTCTTGGAGGCAAGAGAGCAGGATGTAGTAGAAATCCTTATGGATCCTGATGATCCTGAATCCAAAGTTTACATAGGATCAGGGATCCTTGGCGAAATGAAGGAAGACCTCATATCCTTCCTCAAAAGGAGGAAAACTACCTTTGCATGGAAACACGAAGACATGACAGGTATATCTAAAGACATAATCACTCACAAACTTGGCATTGACAGGTCCTTCAAACCAATTCATCAAAAGAGGAGGAAGTTTGCACCATAAAGAAATGCCATTATCCAGGAGGAGGTAGAAAAATTACTCCGAGCAGGTATGATTAGAGAGGTCAAGTATCCAAGATGGTTGGCCAATGTGGTTGTTGTTCAAAAGAAAAATGGAAAGTGGAGGGTAAGTGTCGATTTCACAGATTTAAATAAGGCATGTCCCAAGGATCCTTTCCCATTACCCCACAATGACTCCATGGTGGATGCAACCGCGAGTCATGAACTGTTAACTTTTATGGATGCTTTATCAGGATTTCAACAAATTCAGATGGAACCATCTAATCAAGAGGATACAACCTTTATGACTCCCACCGGTATATACTGTTATATTGCTATGCCATTTGGACTAAGGAATTCAGGTGCAACTTATCAAAGGCTAGTGAATATGATGTTCAAGGATCAGATTGGACACACTATGGAGGTTTATATAGATGATATGGTGGTGAAATCCAAAAAGGCTGAGGATTACCTGAGAGACTTGGAGGAAGCATGTCAATATCCTTGATAGATATAACATGAAACTTAATCCTTCAAAGTGTCACTTTGGTGTTAAAGCAGGTAAATTCTTAGGATATATGGTGACCAAGAGAGGCATTGAAGCCAGTCCAGAACAAATCAAAGCTATAATAAACATCAAATCCCCTGCCAATGCTAAGGATGTCCAGAGGCTAACAGGCAGGATTGCAGCTTTAAACAGATTCATATCCAAATCCTCGGAGAAATGTAAAGAGTTCTATGATATCTTGAGGAAGAACAAGAAGTTTGATTGGACTGAGAAGCATGAAAACGCTCTCAAAGCTCTTAAGGATTACCTGTCCCCGGCTCCTGCCTTGATGAAACCAGAAAAAGGAGATGTGTTATCCTTATATCTTGCGGTATCCTCGAAAGCAGAAAGTGCCGTCCTTGTTAAGGATCACGAAGGTACACAACATCCTGTCTATTATGTAAGTAAGAGTTTACTTGATGCTGAATCCAGGTATTCACACTTAGAAAAACTTATCCTTCCATTAATTATGGCATCTACTAAATTGAGACATTATTTTGAAACTCATGCCATTATTGTTAAAACTAATTTTCCAATTAAGAATGTTCTCAGGAAACCTGAAATGTCAGGAAGGATGGCTAAGTGGGTAGTGAAGCTTAGTGCTTATTGTTGGGGCTGGATTTTACTATAAATGATCCTTATACGTGATCCTGACAAGTGATCCTTGTTTCTTTGGCAGATAGTGATCCTCAGCCAGACTTCAGGATCAGGACCATGGGACGATATGGTGATCCTTATACTAACGGTCATTTTCGATTACTACAATATTATTTTGCAGGAATATCTAGCAGGATATGCCCTACATATCATGATCCAGGGACGCGCTTTTACAAATATGGCAAGAGCTGAATTGAAGATGAGCGTTGTGCCGGATATGGAAACATGGCTTGATCTAAGGGCAGCAATTTAGGCTAGATTATCTTTATTTCTAAAGGGGTAATGAGCTGATTAGTGGTCTATCTACCTAAAATAAGTTACCTACACATGTATAAATACCCATCTTCCTCATTCGGAAGAACACACACAACATACGACACAACTCTCAACACTTAGACACTCAGTGATCCTTGTACTCAGCTCATTATCATCCGAAGTTGTAACTACATTTTTATTATATTGAAGTTGGTGATCGGTAGTTGCCATCACCCGAGGTTTTTTATGCCGGAGATCATACATTGATCAAGGGCTTTTTCCTCGTATAAATCGTTGTGTCTTTGCATATTCATCACAGAAGTGATCCTTTACTTTCATAGCTAACCAAGCATCATACCCCGTTTACATATAGTTTGGTTACATTATCCTTGTGTGATTTTTGACCAAAACAGTTTGGCGCCCACCGTGGGGCAATTGGTGCTTCATTCATAAAGAAAATCTTTTGTTCGAAATCATTTCAAAGAGTTACATGGCTTCATCATTGAAGAACACCTCCACGGCGATGTCTGCAGTCACCTCAGCACAAACCACTCTATCTCCTCCACCGGCAGGATCCCAGAGAAATGCTGAGAAGAGACCAACCCCTTCTTTCTCTAAACCTTCATCTTCTTCTGCTATGAATTCTTCTATTCCCAGTACTAGTGATGTGTTTGCTTTAATTTTGCAGATGAAGGATCGTATGCAGCGGCAGGATGAAACTAATGACAGGATCCTCAGGGAGATTGGAGATCTCAAAAGACAAAAGAAAGCGGCAGAGGATCATTCCCCACTGATGCCAAAATCCTTGAGTTTTGAGACTCCAATGGTCACCTCTCAGCCATCAGGGATCCCAGACGTACAGATCACAGGGGAGACGAGAGGATTACATCTCAAGTCAGCAGCAATGACTCAGACATCGGGCTCGTATTTTCAGCCAGCAGGATCCTATCCTCAGTATATGGGATCCTTTATGAATTCAGGAGTATATCCGGGTGCACAGCAATTTCAAGGATCCTACTTCGTTCCAGGATCATCCCAGGTTCAAGAATCCTCCTTTGTTCCAGGATCTACTCAGACACCAGGATCCTTCCCGATGCCAGGATCCTTAAGAAGTTTACAAACAGGAAATCCAGATGTCCATCAAGGGGACTTCATTCCGATGCAGACCATATCCTCCACTGGTCCCTCCATTGTTCCTGAATCTCAGCAACATGGATTCACAACCACTGTTCCTAATTTGAACCCAATGGGAGGTAACACTTTGAATAATTACCCTACTACTAACCATGGATTCATGCAGGATACAGGTGTCAATCACGCTATGGCCAGGGAATTACAAAAACTAAAGGACATGATCTCGAGTGTTCCGGGAGTTGTTAAACCCATACCTGAAATTGCAGATGGGAGCCATAAGGTATCTCGTTTTGCACCACCAATTTGTGATGCAGAGGTACCCAAAAGGTTCCATATCCCTACTATGAAGCTATATGACGGTACAACGGATCCAGAGGAACACGTAGCACAATATAGGGAAAGGATGGAAATCAATCCTATCCCAGAAAAATTGAAGGAAGCATGCTTATGTAAAGGATTTGGATCCACTCTTACTGGATCAGCTCTTAAGTGGCTGCTAAGTCTTCCCCCTTACTCTATTACTTCATTTGCTAATTTAGTTAATTTATTCAATAACCAATTCTCTTGTAGTAGAAAATTTGAAAAATTAACCAGTGATTTGTACAGGATAACTCAAAATAATAATGAATCATTAAGGGATTATATAACCAAATTTAGTAAAGAATCCTTGGATATTCCCAACTTGGATATGGCTACGGCTGTTGAAGCCTTCAAAATGGGACTTCTTAAGGATTCATTATTCTATGATGATCTTGTTATGACACCTTGCAGGAATTTAGATGAAGTAAGAACTCGAGCACTCAGGTTTATCCGGCTAGAGGATGACAAGAGGATCCAGGAGAGACAAGTAGGATCCTCAAAACAAGATAAGCAAGGATCCTCCTTCAAAAACAACAAGTTCAAATCCTACCATAGAAACGAGAACAAGAATGTGCATGCTGTCGACCAAGAAGAGGATGATGAAGAATATCCTCCAATCTCAGAATATTGTTTTTCCGTTGATAATCATGAACTAATCCTTGCAATGCAGAATCTAGGTGAAAAGGCTAGGTGGCCCAGGAAGAATGATAAACCATCCGGGACTAAAGACAAGTCCAAATGGTGTGCATACCATGAGGATTTCGGGCATCTAACTGAAGATTGCATAGCCTTAAGAAAAGAAATTGGATACCTGCTAAGCAAGGGGCATCTAAAAGAATTATTGGGGAGAAAAAAGCAAAGGACCCAGGATCCTGAAAGGATCCCTGAAAAGGCTCCAGCACCTCCGGCAAACGCACAAGTGATCAACTTCATATCCGGAGGATCAGACATTTCTGGTACATCCTTTTCAGCGGCCAAAAGACATGCAAAAGAATCAAAAATGGACAATGGAGAAAGGCCTATTAGAACATCAAGTGTTTCAGAAGGGAAAACGATAACCTTTGATGAGGATGATCGCATTAACATCCAGGATCCTCATCATGATAGTTTAGTTATTACTCTCTTTATTTCTAACCATTTTGTCCGCAGGATCCTTATCGATGGAGGGAGCTCAGTGAACATAATCCAGCTTGATGTCTTGAAGAAGATGGGAATCCCAGAATCAGACATCACACCAAGATCCTCCGTGCTTGTAGGATTCAGTGGAGAAACGAAGAAAACTCTGGGGGACATCAAACTCCCAATCTACGTGGAAGGATTACATAATTACCAAAAATTTTGTGTTATTGACTGTTTATCTTGTTGCAACGTTATCCTTGGCAGGCCTTGGATACATGACATGAAAGCAGTTCCATCTACCTACCATCAATGTGTGAAGCTCCCTAGCCCATGGGGGATAATCAAGATCGACAGTGACCAGCAAGAAGCTAAGGATTGCTATACCTCATCCATGAAGCCAACCTCAAAGCCAAGGGAGCAATAGCAATTACAGTATCCTCCGAGGAATGTCTTGGAGGCAAGGGAACAAGATGTAGATGAAATCCTCTTGGATCCTAGTGATCCTGGATCAAAAATCTATATCGGATCAGGGATCCTTGGCAAAATGAAAGAAGACATGATATCCTTCCTCAAAAGAAGAAAATCCACCTTTGCTTGGAAACATGACAGGTATATCTAAGGATATTATTACTCACAAACTTGGCATTGACAGGTCTATCAAGCCAATCCATCAAAAAAGGAGGAAGTTTGCACCAGAAAGGAATGCCATTATCCAAGAAGAAGTAGAGAGACTACTTCGAGCAGGTATGATCAGAGAGGTAAAGTATCCTAAATGGTTAGCCAATGTGGTTGTTGTCCAAAAGAAAAACGGAAAGTGGAGGGTATGTGTCGATTTCACTGATTTGAATAAGGCATGTCCCAAGGATCCTTTCCCATTACCCCACATTGACTCCATGGTGGATGCAACAGCGGGGCATGAACTGTTAACTTTTATGGATGCATCATCTGGATTCCAACAAATCCAGATGGAACCATCTGACCAAGAGGATACAGCCTTTATGACCCCAACCGGTTTATATTGTTATATTGCCATGCCTTTTGGACTAAGAAATGCAGGTGCAACATATCAAAGGCTGGTAAATATGATGTTCAAAGATCAAATTGGAAAAACTATGGAGGTGTACATAGATGATATGGTGGTCAAGTCAAAGAAAGCTGAGGATCACCTAAGGGACTTGGAAGAAGCATTCGATATCCTTGATAGTTACAACATGAAACTTAATCCTTCAAAATGCCATTTTGGTGTTAAGGCAGGAAAGTTCTTAGGATACATGGTAACCCAGAGGGGCATTGAAGCAAGCCCGGAACAAATCAAAGCATTAATAAATATCAAATCTCCTGCCAATGCCAAGGATGTTCAAAGACTGACAGGCAGGATAGCAGCTTTGAACAGGTTCATATCGAAATCCTCAGAAAAATGCAGAGAATTCTACGATATCCTAAGGAAGAATAAGAAGTTCGAATGGACTGAGAAGCATGAGAATGCTTTACAAGCCCTTAAAGAATATATGTCCTCAGCACCAGCATTAGCAAAACCGGAGAAAGGAGATGTGTTATCCTTATACCTAGCGGTATCCTCAACCGCTGTAAGTGCAGTCCTCGTCAAGGATCATGAAGGTACACAATATCCTATCTACTATGTAAGTAAAAGTTTGCTTGATGCCGAATCCAGGTACTCACACCTCGAAAAACTTATCCTTGCATTAATCATGGCATCCACTAAGTTAAGGCATTATTTTGAAACCCATACTATTGTTGTTAAAACTAATTTTCCAATTAAGAATGTCCTCAGGAAACCGGATATGTCAGGAAGAATGGCTAAGTGGGCAGTGAAGCTTAGTGCCCATGATATAAGATACGAACCAAGAACAGCCATTAAATCTCAAGCATTAGCTGACTTTGTGGCTGATTTCAGTAGTGATCTACAAAAGGAAGCAGAATTGGAGGTCCAACAGCTGGATGAGACCAAGGATCCTTGGATCCTACACACTGACGGATCCTCAAATATCAAAGGCACAGGGCTAGGGATCCTACTAAAATCGCCACAGGGGGACATAATACCCCACTCCATAGCTTGTGAGTTCCAGACAACTAACAATGAGGCTGAGTATGAAGCCCTAATTGCTGGCTTACAAATCGCTAAGGATATGGGGGTAAAGTATCTTAACGTATATGTAGATTCATTATTGATCACTAACCACTTTAACGGATCCTATGCTGTTAAAGGTGAAAAACTAACCAAATATTTAGAGATAGTCAAAGAATTGGCACTCTCTTTTGTTTCTTTTAGCTTAACACAGGTACCAAGGGAGGAGAACACGGAAGCCGATGCATTGGCCAACTTAGGATCATCCTTGAAGATTCCAGAAGATATAAGTATCCCTATCATCCATATCCTGGCTCCTGCCATGGAAATAGAAGAGGATACTGCAATGATCCCTAGTGAAGAAGCTCGATCTTATTCAGGATCATGGATCCCACCAATCATGAAATACTTGCAAAACGGAGAGATCCCAATGGGAGAAAACCCTAGAGCTTTCAGGATCAAGGTATCTCAATTTACAATCCTAAATAATATGCTATATAAACGATCCCTTGCAGGACCATATTTAAGATGTATTGAAGATCCTGAAATCGAAGAAGTATTGAGAGACTTCCATGAAGGAGATTGTGGAAACCACACTGGGGGCAGGGCATTATTCTCAAGGATCCTTAGAACAGGATACTACTGGCCAACCATGAAAAGGGATGCTGTAGAGTATGCTAAGAAATGTGATCCTTGCCAAAGACATAGCAATATCCTTCACCAACCAGCTGAATTACTACACCCCATACCATCCTCTTGGCCATTCATGAGATGGGGAATGGATATAGTTGGCAAGCTCCCTAAAGCACCTGGTGGAAAAGTATTTATGCTTGCCATGACTGACTATTTTTCCAAGTGGATAGAAGCTGAAGCCTTCGCTCAAGTCAGAGAAAAGGAAGTCATATCCTTCATTAAAAGAAACATTATAACCAGATTTGGCATCCCCTCTGAAATTATATGTGATAATGGTTCTCAATTCATTGGAAGGAGAACCACTAACTTTTGTGACAGTTGGGGAATCAAGATGATAACATCAACACCAGTTCATCCACAAGCCAATGGTCAAGCAGAATCATCCAACAAGATCATCATCAACAATCTGAAGAAGAAGCTAGGATCCAAGAAAGGAAAATGGGCAGAGGAGTTACCTTATGTGCTATGGGCTGATAGGACAACTCCCAAGAATGCCACTGGCCAAACACCTTTCTCTTTAGTATTTGGGGCAGAAGCAGTGATCCCAACAGAGATGGTGATCCCAACTGCTAGAACAAGTGCTCGTGATCCTGAAGAAAATGCTACAATCCTAGCTCAGGATTTGGATACTATTGAGGAAAACAGGGATCTAGCTAGGATAAGGATGGCAAGCTACCAACAAAGGATGGCTGGTGCCTACAACAAGAATGTCAGGATAAGGAAGTTCCAAGTCGGAGATATGGTGTTGAGAAAAGCATTTCAAAACACCATCAATCCTGCTGACGGGAAGCTAGCACCAAAATGGGAAGGTCCCTACTTGATTGAAGCTGAAGCAGGAAAGGGGGCATACAGGTTGCTAACCATGGAAGGAAACTTGTTACCAAGAGCCTGGAATGCTGTTCACTTAAAGAAATATTTCATGTGAACATGATCCTTCCTGCATGTGATCCTTACATTGAAATATCCTTGAAGGATCCTGGAGATATCGGTGATCCTTACTCAGGTAATATGCTTATCCTAAAACTATTGCATTTTCTTACTTTTTGCCTAAGGATAAGGATCATGTATCCTTCATCCTCTACTCACAAACCGTTTGAGTTATGATAGTTCAGGTATCTTCAGCATATCATCAAAGATCTTCAAAAGCATCACAGATCCTCGGGTCCAACCCCAGTTATCCTTGGGATTATCCCCAGTTTCCGCCAGCAGCGCACGATGATCCTGATATAGTTCACGTCTTTGGGATCAGTACCCACTTTCGGGGCTGGCGACCTCATCGTACTGACTATACCCAGGATCCTACGTATAATGGTGGACGCACCATACATCCGTTCCTAAGGTTTCTAACGTTTTCACGTTAGCTAAGGTTTTGACATTTTCATGTCACTAAGTTTGGATAGTTGCCAGAGAGGGCCATACTCCAGTTTACATACGATCCTTTGGGCTTGTCCCCAGTTATCCTTTGGGCTTGTCCCCAGTTATCCTTTGGGCTTGTCCCCAGTGATCCTCCGGGATCATCCCCAGTTATCCTTTGGGCTTGTCCCCAGTGATCCTCCGGGATCATTCTCAGTTATCCTTTGGGCTTGTCCCCAGTTACTAACTTATCTTTTATATTGGCTTAGTCCCAAGTTATATTCCATTTTTTCAGGTTTTCGAAGTTAAACGATTGAGGATCCTTAATCCTTATTATCCATTAAAGTTTTACCTACGGTTGTTCCAATTAAAGGTTAGGATCCAAACTTGGATCCTCAGGTATGATCCTTAACTACTTTTAATTTCATTATTCATTTGAATAACCTTTAGACCTTGACAACTGAACCTATGATCCTTAAAATAAACTATCTTGGAAACTTTCGATTATAGGATATTTGATCCAGGATCATATCCTAAATTTCTTAAACATAATTTGCTCAAACTTTTCAAACAAACATGTGTCAAAACAATTGAAAATCAAAAAGGACAACAACACAAGATAAGCCAGAAAGATTAAAGTTATATTATTAAACCAAAGGATCATTAACCCTTTCAAAAAAGTTGTCAAAATTGCCAACCCACATTTCTACCAGCAAAACGTGGCCCGTCCACATGGGTTGGCAAAGGGTGTCCATTGTCTATGCGGTCTTAGCATTTTTGCAGGAAAGTAGAAGCGGCAGGATCACAAAGGCTTCATCCCCCAAACAGAGGATCCCTCCACCTTTTGTAATCCTACCTATTGTTCAAAGGATCCAGGATCCTCAACCCTAAAACTATTGTTCAAATACAGACCATCATTGTTTTAAAAACATCACAACCACTAAACAAAAAAAATTGGGCTCCGGCTATGTCTAGAAGTTTCCATCATTGCCCAATCTTGCAGCTCAAACCTTCGCTGCACCATCACCACCAGCTCCACTCGCTTCACCCTGATCCTTGCCAGCATCACCACCTTCCAGCATGGGGATCTCCTCAGCCTCATCCTCGTCCTCCAGGTCTGCCAGCCTTGCCTTCCAACCTTCAACATCCCACGAGCCTTTGTCAAAGGTAGGATCCTGAGCTTCCTCGGCCATCTGAAGTTGAATCTTATACATAGCAATTGCCGCGGAGACCTTAGCATCTTGGGTGATCTCCTGCTTCTCGTTATCCATATCAATCAACCTCTGAGCAGCCTCAGCCTTCATGACCCGGAGCTCCTTCTCAAGATCTCCTATCTTGAGATCCTTAAGCACGCCCATTTGTTGAAGATCAGCAATCTGGCTCTCCTGGTCCTCAACATTGCCAAGATAAGTTTCAATCTCAGCAAGTTTCTGCAAACAAGAGAATAAAGACAAGCTCAGACTCAGGTGATCCTCAAGAAAAGCAGGATACATAAAATATGATAGGCGGATAACCTACAGGGGCAGTGATCCTTACCTCATTCACGTAATCAAGAAACTGCTGGCGAAGGAGAGGGAATCCTTGGAGTTCATCAGAAGCTTTCCTCTTTTTTCCTTTGCCCTGAATGGACGCTTTAGGAGCTGAGACTGAAGGGCTAGCAGCGGGAGCTTTCTTCTTTGAGGAAGTGACGTTGGCAAGGTCACTGATCCCAAACTTGGAGGCAGACTTAACGGACCTGGCAGACTTTCCGGCACCTACACAATTCAAAAACAAGATAAGTTCCCTTGTTAAATTAAATACTTTCACATAAAACTTATTTTCTATGAGGATACTTACTTGACATTGTGGCAGATGCAGAGGATATCTCTTGAGAATCTTGGATAATGATTTGGAAGCTTCTGACTTCAGGATTAAGCTTCTTGAAGGCTAACACTCTTTCTTTGGCAGCAGGGGTCAACTTTAAGTGAGCAACAGAGATAGCTGCAAAAAAGAAAAGACATCAGTGATCCTCATCATAAGAGACAGGACTGATAGTGATCCTTCAAGGATCCTCTACCCTACCATGAGTGGCCCATTCCTTGGGCAGATCCTTTCCATCCGGGATGGAATCCCTCTTAACAAAGAAAAATCGACGTTTCCAGTTGGTATCATTCTTGGTAACCTTGAAGATTGGATGATCCTCCCCAGCTTTCCGTTTCAACAAGTACCGGTGAGAACCAAAGGTGGTGAGATCATAAAGTTCAGCTAACTCTGACATCCCCAAATCAATCCCTTCTTGCTCGATGATCCTCTCGAAGGTATATAGAACCCTCCAGATCATCGGCATAGCCTGGATATATGAGATGCCGGCAAGAGAAAAGAAGGATTGGGTAAATGTCGGAAAAGGATATGAGTACCCGATGAGGAAAGGGGTAGCAGGAAAGGCCACCCAGGTGTCCGAAACAAAATCACTCAAAGCAGTAGGGTCAAAAGGCTTAAAAACAACATTCGCCGGGAAGCAATGGCGAATCTTGTCTATCTGGATATCGGTAAAACAGCACCTCTCCATAGGGGAATCCTTGATAATCCCCTGGCTTTTCAAGGGACTATCCTTCTTAGAGCCTTTGTGCGGTGAATTCCGAAGAAGCATGTTCGAGACAAAAAACAGAAGAAAAGCAAGAAAGAACAGAGCAAAGAAGAGAAAGAAGAAAATGATACCTGATCAAAGCCTTCGGTGACGATTATAAAGGGAGATACTTCGAATTTAAATACAAAGTGATCCTAACCCTATCTCCTATTTATAATGATGATTCGCAGGGATTGTCACATCAGTGACATAAATATCATAACGGCTAGTCCATGTGCAACGGCTAGTAAATCGGAATCGTCCGTTAGAGATAAGCTCAAAACAAAATATAACTCATCCATTTACATTTAACTCCTTATATTTTGGGGGCAATTGTTGGGGCTGGATTTTACTATAAATGATCCTTATACGTGATCCTGACAAGTGATCCTTGTTTCTTTGGCAGATAGTGATCCTCAGCCAGACTTCAGGATCAGGACCATGGGACGATATGGTGATCCTTATACTAACGGTCATTTTCGATTACTACAATATTATTTTGCAGGAATATCTAGCAGGATATGCCCTACATATCATGATCCAGGGACGCGCTTTTACAAATATGGCAAGAGCTGAATTGAAGATGAGCGTTGTGCCGGATATGGAAACATGGCTTGATCTAAGGGCAGCAATTTAGGCTAGATTATCTTTATTTCTAAAGGGGTAATGAGCTGATTAGTGGTCTATCTACCTAAAATAAGTTACCTACACATGTATAAATACCCATCTTCCTCATTCGGAAGAACACACACAACATACGACACAACTCTCAACACTTAGACACTCAGTGATCCTTGTACTCAGCTCATTATCATCCGAAGTTGTAACTACATTTTTATTATATTGAAGTTGGTGATCGGTAGTTGCCATCACCCGAGGTTTTTTATGCCGGAGATCATACATTGATCAAGGGCTTTTTCCTCGTATAAATCGTTGTGTCTTTGCATATTCATCACAGAAGTGATCCTTTACTTTCATAGCTAACCAAGCATCATACCCCGTTTACATATAGTTTGGTTACATTATCCTTGTGTGATTTTTGACCAAAACACTTATGATATACGATATGAGCCTAGGACAACCATTAAATCCCAAGCATTAGCTGACTTTGTGGCAGATTTCAGTAGTGATTTGCAAAAGGAAGCTGAATTAGAAGTCCAGCAGCTAGAGGAGACCAAGGATCCTTGGATACTCTATACTGATGGATCCTCAAATGTCAAAGGAACAGGGCTTGGAATACTACTAAAATCGCCACAGGGGGACATAATACCCCACTCTATAGCTTGTGAGTTCCAAACTACTAACAATGGGGCTGAATATGAAGACTTGATAGCTGGTTTGCAAATCGCTAAGCATATGAGGATCAGGTATCTTGAGGTACATGTAGATTCATTATTAATCACTAATCACTTTAATGGATCCTATGTTGTTAAAGGTGAAAAGCTAACCAGATATTTGGAGATAGTCAAAGAATTGGCACTCTCTTTTGTTTCCTTTAGTTTGACACAAGTACCAAGGGAAGAAAATACAGAAGCTGATGCATTGGCTAACCTAGGATCATCTTTGAAGATCCCGGAGGATATGAGTATCCCCATCATCCATATCCTGACCCCTGCCATCGAGGATCGTGTGGCTATGGAGATAGGAGAGGATTCTGCAATCATCCCCAGTGATGATAGTCAATCTCATTCAGGATCATGGATCCTCCCAATCATGAGATACTTACAACATGGAGAAATTCCTACAGGAGAAAACCCTAGGGCTTTCAAAATCAAGGTATCTCAATTCACAATATTAAATAATATGTTGTATAAACGATCTCTTGCAGGACCATACTTAAGATGCATTGAGGATCCTGAAATCCAAGAAGTCCTAAAGGATTTCCATGAAGGAGATTGTGGAAACCACACTGGGGGCAGGGCATTATTCTCAAGGATCCTGAGGACTGGATACTATTGGCCAACTATGAAGAGGGATGCTGTGGAGTATGCTAAGAAATGTGATCCTTGTCAAAGACACAACAATATCCTCCATCAACCGGCTGAATTTTTGCATCCTATATCCTCCTCTTGGCCATTTATGAGATGGGGTATGGATATAGTTGGTAAGCTCCCTAAGGCACCTGGTGGAAAAGTGTTCATGCTTGCTATGACTGATTACTTCTCCAAGTGGATAGAGGCTGAAGCTTTTGCCCAAGTCAGAGAAAAGGAAGTTATATCCTTCATTAAAAGAAATATTATAACTAGATTTGGTATTCCTTCTGAAATTATATGTGATAATGGTTCCCAATTTATTGGGGGCAGAACTACTAACTTTTGTGACAGCTGGGGGATTACGATGATAACATCAACACCAGTCCACCCACAAGCTAATGGTCAGGCAGAATCATCCAATAAGATCATCATCAACAATTTGAAGAAGAAGATTGGATCCAAAAAAGGGAAATGGGTAGAAGAACTACCTTATGTGCTTTGGGCTGATAGGACAACTCCTAAGAATGCTACAGGCCAAACTCCATTCTCTTTGGTATTTGGGGCAGAATCAGTGATCCCTACAGAAATGGTGGTTCCAACTGCTAGAACAAGTATTCGTGATCCTGAAGAAAATGATGAGAACTTGGTTCAAGACCTGGATACAATAGAAGAAATCAGGGATTTGGCAAGGATAAGGATGGCTAGTTATTAGCAAAGGATGGCTAGTACTTACAACAAAAATGTCAGGATCAGGAAGTTCCAAATTGGTGATATGGTGTTGAGGAAAGCATTTCAAAATACCACCAATCCTGCTGATGGAAAGTTGGCACCAAAATGGGAAGGCCCTTACTTGATTGAAGCTGAGGCAGGAAAGGGGGCATATCGATTGCTAACAATGGAAGGTGATTTGCTACCTAGAGCCTGGAATGCCGTCCATTTGAAGAAATACTTCATGTGACAAGGATCTGTGATCCTCACATGATAAGTATCCTTGAAGGATCCTTAAAGCGTAGATGATCCTTATTTTGGTAACATTCTAATCTCTAACTATTTCATTATTTTATTCCCTTATATAAGGATAAGGATCCCGCATCCTTTATCCACCTTTCACGTGATTCTGAGTTTTGAAGGTTCAGGTATCCTTAGCAAAGGGTTGGTTATCCACAAAAGCAACCAGTTACTTGGGCTTGACCCCAATTTCGCCAGCAGCGCACGATGATCCTGGTATAGTTCATGGCAGTGGGACCAGTACTCGTTTTAGGGGCTGATAATTCCATTGTACTGGCTATACCTAGGATCCTACGTATAATGGTAGGCGTACCATACATCCGTTCCTAAGGTTTCTAACGTTTTCACGTTAGCTAAGGTTTTGGCATTTTCATGTCACTAAGTTTGGATAGTCGCCAGTGAGGGCCATACTCCAGTTTACATACGATCCTTGGGCTTGTCCCCAGTTATCCTTGGGCTTGTCCCCAGTTATCCTTGGGCTTGTCCCCAGTTATCCTTTTGGCTTGTCCCTAGTTGCTAATTTTTATCTTATATTGGCTCAGTCCCAAGTTGTATCCTATTTCAGGTCTTTGAAGCCAAACATTAAAGGATCCTTGATCACCTTTTCATAAGGTTTGTCTTATGGTTATCTTGGTTATAGTATTAAGGGTTAGGATCCTAACTTGGATCCTCAGGTATGATCCTTAACTATTTTGATTTTATTCATTGTTTATTTGAATAACCCTTGTACTTTGACAACTGAACTTATGATCCTTAAAATATACTACTTTTTGGAATTTTTCAACTATAGGATATTTGATCCTGGATCATATCCTAAATATTTTTTTTAATTTATTCAACTTTTCTTATTCAGACAAGTGTATATATTAAAACAATTGAAAATTAAAAGGATATACAAGGATAACAACACGGGAAATAGCCAAAAAGTTAAAAGTTTTATTTATCAACAAAATGTTCAGCCCCTTAAGGTTGTCAAAATTGCCAACCCACGTTTCTACCAGCAAAACGTGGCCCGTCCACATGGGTTGGCAACGGGTGTCCATTGTTTATGCGGTTATAGCAAGTGCAGGAAATAGAAGGCGGCAGGATCACAATGGCTTCATCCCCCACTCAGAGGATCCCTCCACCATTTGTAATCCTACCTATTGTCCAAAGGATCCTGGATCCTTAACCCAAAAACTATTGTTCAAATACAGACCATAATTGTTTCAAAACATCACAACCACAAAAGAACTACCACTAAACCTAAAAATTGGGCTCTGGCTATGTCTAGAAGTGTCCATCATTGCCCAATCATGCATCCTACACCTTCGCTGCATCACCATCTCCAGCTCCACTAGCTTCACCACCATGATCCTTGCCACTGCCTACAGCCTCGATCGTTAGGATCTCCTCAGCCTCCTCCTCGTCGTTCAGCTCAGCCAGCCTCGCCTTCCAGCCTTCCACGTCCCAGTTGCTCCTGTCGAAGTCAGGATCCTGAGCTTCCAAGGCCATCTGCAATTTGGTCTTGTACATAGCTATGGCAGCAGAGACTTTAGCATCTTGGGTGATCTCATGCTTCTCGTAATCAGCATTGATCAGAACCTTGGCCGTCTCAGCTTTGGCATTTTGGAGGTCTTTCTGGAGATCAGCAATCTTAAGATCCTTGAGCACTGCGACTTGTTGGAGATCAGCAATCTTCTTGTCCTGCTCCTCAACATTCCCAACGTAGTCTTCAATCTCAGCAAATTTCTGCAAAAAAAGACAAAGCAGTTCAAGATCAGGTGAACCTCAAATAAGCTGGATACCTAAGCAAGGACAATGATCCTTACATCATTGAAGTATTCAAGGAACTGGTGGCGGATCAGAGGCAGACCTTGCAGACCCTCAACCTCGGAGGTTTTTCTTTTCTTGCCACCCCTTCCTTTAGTGGGTGCCTTGGGGATCGAAGCAGTTGGGCTGGCAGGAAGCTTCTTCCTGGAGGATCGTACAGTGTCCAGATCGGTAACGCTGAACTTAGAGGCAGATTTTGAAGTTTTTCCAGCACCTCCATAGTCGAAACAGATAAGTATCCTTATTTTTATTTAATCATTCAATCACATACAAATACAAATACTTACTTGACATGGTAACTGATCCTGAGGAGACTTCTTGTGAATCTTGGGTGTTTGCTTTGAATGATCTTATAGCAGGATCAAGCCTTCGAAAAGCGAGAAGCCTTTCTCTTGTTGCAGGTGTTTTGAACAGGTGTGAGACAGAGATTGCTGCACAAAAAAGGTGGAAACATGTTAGTGATCCTGGTCAGAAGCGAGTTTTCACCTGGTGATCCTTCTAAGGATCCTCTATCCTACCATGAGTGGTCCATTTGCTAGGTAAATCCTTTCCGTTAGGAATGGAATCTCTTCTGGCGAAGAAGAATCTCCGTTTCCAGTTGGTGTCGTTTTTGGTAGCTTTAAAGATGGGATGCTCTTCACCCGGCTTGTGCTTGAGAATATACCAGTGAGATCCATGGCTGACAAGGTCATACATTTCAGAAAGCTCTGACATGCCTAGATCGATACCATGTTGCTCAATGATCCTCTCAAGGGTGATCAAAACCCTCCAGACCATGTGCATCGCTTGGATGTAAGAAATGCCAGTAAGAGAGAAAAAGGATTGGGTAAAGGCTGGAAAAGGATAGGTGTATCCTATGGTGAATGGGGTAACAGGAAAGGCAATCCAGGTTTCAGAGGCATAATCACTTAAAGTAGTGGGATCAAAGGATTTGAAAATGGTGTTCGCCGGGAAACAATAGCGAATTCTATCAATTTGTGGATCGGTGAAACAGCAGCGTTCTTTTTCGGAATCTTTGATGATCCCTTGACTCTTTAAAGGGCTGTTCTTCTGGTGATCCTTGGCGGGAGAGTTTCGGAGCATCATTCTTGACGATGGTAAAGAAAGAAAAACAGAACGAGAAGATGAAGAGAGAAAGGAGAAAGGAGTACCTGAATAAGTCTTCTGATGAGGATTTAAAGAGGAAACGCTCGGATTTAAATGCCCTTTAGCTCTTATCTCTAACTGCCATTTATAATGATGATTTTGCAGGATAAGTCACCTCAGTGACGTCAGGATTTCAACGGCTAGTTCGATCTTAACGGCTATATATCCGTTAGTTTGTTACGGATAAGATCAACAAAATACAACTCGTTTATTTACATAATTACTCCTTATATTTTGGGGGCAATTGTTAGGGGGGGATTTCTTAATGACCCGTGATCCTCAAGTATTATCCTGTTTGGTGATCCTTACTTCTGTGACAATTAGTGATCCTTAGAAGTGCTTCAGGATCAGGATCATGGATCATCCTAAGGATCCTTATACTAATGATTGTCTATTTTGAATTCGGTGTTGTTTTGCAGGAGTACCGGCTTGGACTTGGTCATGGCAATATTCCTGGAGCATATTCCCTTTTATTCTGCACGTGCTTGACCATTGTGAACGTTATGGAGAACGTGGGGAGAAGGCACGAAATGCGGACAGTTAGTTAGGCTAGATATTTTCTATTTTTAAGGGGATAGCGAGCTATTTTTAGAACACTTGGCTAATTTTTGGCTACACACACTCGTACAACTGCACTCACCCGCTCTCGGCAAAGCACTTAGCATTTTTCATACATTTTTACATGATACACTATAGTGATCCTTGTACTTAGCTCGCTATCATCCGAAGTTGTAAAAGGATTATTGTTTAATTTGAGTTGGTGATTGGTAGTTTCCATCACCCGAGGTTTTTTATGTCGGAGATCATTCATTGATCAAGGGCTTTTTCCTCGTATAATTCTTTGTGTCACTTGTGCAATTCATTTCTGAGTGATCCTCATTGTTGTTAATTCAAGCATTATTCCTCACTACAGAAGATTTGGTTGCATTATCCTTGTCTGATTTTTGACCAAAACAATCCCTATCTCTAACTTCAATTTATAATCATAACCTTGCAGGGTAGTCACTTCAGTGACGTCAGATTGGTAACGGCTAGTCCGGCTATAACGGCTATTTATCCGTTGGTTTGTTGCGGATAAGAACGAGAAAATATAACTCGTTTATTTACATTTTACTCCTTATATTTTGGGGGCAATTGTTAGGGGAGGATCCTCCAAAGATCAGTGATCCTCAATTATTGTTAGGCTTAGGGATCCTTAATTCTGTCTGAATTGGTGATCCTCAGAGAGTATTGTAGGATCAGGATCCAGGATCATCATAGTGATCCTTATACTAACAATTGTCTGCTTTGAATATGAAGTTGTTTGGCAGGAGTACGTGCTTGGACCTGGTCTTGGCGATATTCCTGGAGCATATTCCCTCTATATTCCGCACGTGCTTGACCATGGTGAACGTTATGGAGATCGTGGGGAGAGTGCACAAATTGCGGATAGTTAGTTATTTTAGATATTTGCTAAATTTAAAAGGGGATAGCGAGCGATTAGAACACTTGGCTATTTTTGGCTAAACACACACACTCGTAACTGCTCTGATTAGCTCTCAACTGTTGGCTCAACGATTACACACTTTTTTGCACTTTACACTTTAGTGATCCTTGTAACAAGCTTGCTATCATCCAAAGTTGTAATACATTTTCTGTTCAATTTGAGTTGGTGATCGGTAGTTTCCATCACCCGAGGTTTTTTATGCCGGAGATCAACTCTTGATCAAGGGCTTTTTCCTCGTATAGATCATTGTGTCACTTGTTCATTACATTTCTGAGTGATCCTTAATATTGTTCATTGATTCAAGCATCACACCTCACATCTAAAGATTTGGTTGCATTATCTCGGCTTGATTTTTGACCAAAACAATAATGAAGCAGAATATGAGGCTTTGATTGCAGGATTAGAATTGGCTAAGGGTATGAATATTAAATATTTGCAAGTATATGTTGACTCCTTGTTAATCACTAATCATTTTAATGGATCTTATGCAGTTAAAGGTGAGAAATTAATTGAATATCTTGACATTCTCAAAAAATTAGCAGGATATTTCGATATTTTTACACTGGAACAGGTACCGAGAGAGGATAATGCTGAAGCGGATGCCTTGGCAAACTTAGGATCATCAGTCAGGATACCGGAGGGAACCCAAATACTGGTACTTCATATCCTGTATCCTGCCACGGATCCCTTCAAAGCTCAGGATAAAGAGGTAACAAGCATTCAGGATCCTGGTCAGGATCCTGACGAGGATACTGGATCCTGGATGACTCCAATCATAAGATATCTCAAAGAAGGACACATTCCTGACGATGAAAATCCTAAGGCATTTAGGATGAAGGTATCACGATTCACCATTATAAATAATATTTTGTATAAGAAATCTCTTGCAGGTCCATACTAAGATGCTTGAAGGATCCTGAGGCCAGGGAAGTGCTTCAGGATATACACGAAGGGGATTGTGGTAACCATACTGGGGGCAGATCTTTATTCTCGAAAGTATTGAGGACAGGATACTATTGGCCGACAATGAAGAAAGATGCTGCAGAATATGCTCGAAGGTGTGATGCATGTCAGAGGCATAGCAACATATTGCACCAACCAGCTGAACCATTATATCCTATAACTTCCCCTTGGCCATTCATGAAATGGGGAATGGATATAGTGGGAAAGTTGCCGAAAGCTCCGGGAGGAAAAGTTTTTATGCTAGCAATGATTGACTATTTTTCTAAATGGGTTGAAGCTGAAGCATTTGTCCAAGTTAGAGACCAAGAAGTAGTAACCTTGATAAAGAGAAATATCCTGACCAGGTTTGGAGTACCAGCTGAGATAATCTGTGATAATGGTTCTCAGTTCATAAGCAAGAGGACCACTGACTTTTGCAAGAATTGGGGGATCAAAATGATCACATCTACCCCGGTACATCCTCAAGCAAATGGGCAAGCAGAATCCTCAAACAAGATAATAGTCAACAACCTGAAAAAGAGACTAGGAGCTAAGAAAGGAAGATGGGCAGAAGAGCTACCCTTTGTTTTGTGGGCTGATAGAACGACAATAAAGAGTGCAACTGGCCAAACTCCATTCTCCTTAGTATTTGGAGCAGAAGCGGTGATCCCAACAGAAATGGTGATATCTACGGCAAGATCCAACCTTCAGGATCCTGGGTAGAATCCTGAAGCATTGTGTGAAGAATTAGATACTGTGGATGAAACAAGGGATGCAGCAAAGCTAAGGATGGCAGCATATCAACAGAGGATATCCAGAGCATACAACAAGAATATAAGGACTAGGAGGTTTCAAGTCGGGGATTGGGTGTTAAGAAAAGCTTTTTAGAATACTACCAATCCTGGTGATGGGAAATTAGCTCCAAAGTGGGAAGGACCCTATGAGATTGAATCAGAATCAGGGAAAGGAGCATACCGACTCAAGAATATGGTGGGGGA
Organism: Helianthus annuus; assembly: GCF_002127325.2. Classification (NCBI taxonomy): domain Eukaryota; kingdom Viridiplantae; phylum Streptophyta; class Magnoliopsida; order Asterales; family Asteraceae; genus Helianthus; species Helianthus annuus. The sequence goes on from NC_035446.2 coordinate 105,004,906, forward strand.
TATGCTACCAAGATCCTGGAATGCTATACATCTAAAGCTCTATTTCAAGTGAGTTTGGAATTTAATTTCTAACTCAGGATGGTATGAATTCTATCTCTTTTAATATGTTTGATATTATTTACTCTTTTGGACCAATTACTGACTTAAGCATCGGAGGGGTGTTAGCTTGGCTAACACCCACCTTAGTTTAAGGATGTTTTGCAGGATATGTTTCAGGATATACCTCCAGGATATACACTCGGGATAATCCGGAAGATTAGAGGATTGGCCCCCTCTCTCACGTTTAAGGGATCCTGATTCCTTCACAGGTTTAAAGGTATTCACCTTTCTCCCGAATTGGGTTTAAACACCCCGCCTGGAGCGTAAGTTATCTAGGGATAGTTCAAGGTAGCGGGACCAGTCCATGTAAAAGTGGCTGACAATTTCGTTACTGTTGGCTATATCCTGGATCCTAAAGGTATATGAGGATTGATCACCCTCTCTCACGAAAGGGTATTTTCATACTCTCTAAGGTTTAAAGGTTTTCACCTTTCTAAGTCTTGGAGTTTGTACACTCCCGCCTGTAGCGCACGAAAATCAGGGTTTGTCCCCAGGATATCAGTATTAATCCCAGGATATTAAGGGTTTGTCCCAAGATATTCAGGATTCATTCAGTAAAAGCTAAAGTATGACTTGTGTTTGCATTCCTAAGTCCCTAAATATATTGAACACAAGGGACATGTATTATACAACTAAGGGTGGATTAAAACTTACAAATGAGCACTGGGGACATTCTAAGGATGGAAGATTGGAATTGACTCTCTAAGAATCTTTGGTATGGTCTCTCCTTTTTACAGCATAAATTTTATGAGCTATGTAACAGTATCCTGATCAGGATGTCTCTCAGGATACTCTCAGAATATGTTCCCAAAAATGTTTAAAGGAAACTGTTTTCAGAATAAAATTTGTGTACTAAAAGTATGGCAACAAAGATAAGGTCAAAAGAGAGTTATATTATTAACATGGCAAAAGATTGTGCTTTCGGCTTCATCTCAAACCAAGACCCATCCACCGAAAGCACAATAAGTTCGTAGTTATATTTACATAACAGTTGAAGGCTTCATCTCAAACTAAGACCCATCCACCTCCAACTGTTATATTGTTCAAAACAGATTATACTAATTGATGACCAACGGCTTCATCCTGAAACCCAGGACCCATCCACCTTTGGTCATCATATTGTCTGAATGCAGGAAAGTAAATTGTTTTAAAGACAAGAAAAGTAAATTGTTCAAAAGACCACAACCATCAAATCTAAAAAAGTGGGCTCCGGCCTAGGCATAAACATCCATCATCGCCCACTCAAGTGCCCTCACACAGCGGCATCTTCACCAGTCTTCTCCGTCTTCTCAGCTTCAGAATCCTGAGCAGCATCCTCACCAGCATCCTTCTTCTCCTCAGCCTTGTCCACCACTTCTGCTGACTTAGAAGATTCACCGGTCTCGCCAGGATATGGCACTGCCTTGCCTCCAAACTCCTTCAACTTTGCCACCCAGGATTCAACCGGCCAGGCTGGGCACTCAAGCCCTGTCTCCTTGGCCTCATAAGCCATCTTGATACGAGCCTGTAGTAGAGAGACAATGGCAGAAGCTTTGATCCCTTCCCGGAAGGAAACCATGGCCTGTTCGTGCTCCATTTGGACGATAGCCAGCTTGACCTCAGCATCCTGGGTGACCTTCTTCAGTTTGTCCTCATAATGCCGAGTCTTGGCTTCGGCAATGACACCCTGATCGGCAATGGTGGTCTCGAGCTGTTTGATCCTGGCTTCATGAAGTGCAGCAGTACCACAGGCATCGCTGTAAAGGTGGAGCAGATGCTGGAGGCCCTGTAAGTTAAGGTTCATGTATAAGTCAATATTTACAAACCAGGGTATCCTGTCAGGATATTCTATCAGGATATTATGCAGGATATAGTACCAGAATATTACCTTATTAAGGAAGGATGTCATCGGCTCCAAGGAATCAGTAAAGCTGAGCTCATCATAGGAGAATCCTTCGGGGCCTGGGACGCTGACTTCGGAGCCCTTTCTCTTTTTTGCGGTGGAAGCACGAGCCCTCGTAGTAGGCTTGGGAGCCGGAAGCGGTTTTGAGCTGGTGGCGGCAGGAGCCTCTTTCTTGACAACGGGTGGAGTAGGATAACTGTCAGGTTCTTCAAGATCAAGGAATATTGGAACTTTGCTGGAATCTGCACACAGGGAGTAAAACTCTTTTCTAAACACTTCAAATAAAGACATGTATGCAGGATATCGTGCAGGATCCTTACCAGACATGTTTGCACTGGAAAGTGGACTTGGAGATGCTGGAGATGGGTTGAAACTTCTATCGGCTTCAGGGAGAAGTCTGATGGCGTCAATTCTTTTTTGTGAGTCGGCTAAGGGGGGTGCAAGTTTCCTGAAGTCAGCTGTGTACAAGAAAACGAAAAATTCAATACAAGATATAAAGCAGGATATAAGGCAGGATCATCCTAAAACCCTAAGTCCTACCCTTTTTCAACCATTTCACCGGATAATCCGCTCCACCAGGGATTGAATCTCTTTTTACAAAGAAAAACTTTGATTTCCACTCCTCTTCGTTCCTGGTGGCTCGGAGTATCAGTGGATCACCCGAAGTGGAATAAAACAAAAAATTGACAAGAACCATGGCATCTAAGCCGGTATGCTAAGGGGAGGTCGTGAATGGAAAGGTCAGGGATATGATTGTTCTTGATTTGATCAAGAACAGACAAGACTCGCCAAAGCATTGGCATTGTCTGACTGAAGCAGATTTTGGTAGTGTTGAAGAACTCGGTGATAAAGTCTGAAAAGGGAAATTGCAGCCCTAGGGTAAAAGGAAAAGCGTTGAAACACAACCACTCGTCGGAAACCATATCTGATCGGATTTCCCGATCAAATGGCCGGAACACCATCCCTTTTGGGAAGATGCCAGAGGTTTTGAGGGCCGACAAGTGGGCACTATCGAAAGTGCATATTTCCTTCTCCGGGTCTTGGAGAATATTCTGGTGAATGAACGTGGGAGCAGAGTCGCCGGAGCTAGATCTTGTCTGTTTTGCCATATGATCATCGGAATATTGAACAGTATGGAGGAAAAAGATGGAAGTGAGAGAGAGATATTTACCTTTTTCTCTTCGGTGAAGGTTAAATGATGATGAGGATGAGAAGTTATAGGGGTGAAATGAGTAAATGTAGGCTGCGTGGTTACAACCAGTCCCATCAGAGTCTTATCACTTAATTACCTCGTTACTCGTGAAAAATGTAACCGTTAGCATCAGGATACCTAACGGTAACATTTTTGGGGACAATTGTTATGGGTGAAATTCTAAGCCTATATCTTAGTCAATATTTTGAGCTATATCCTGACTATATGATATCTGTTCATACCCGGGTTACACATTCAGGATATTGGTAACATCCTGAATGGTATCCTAAGGATCACTAACGAATTGTGTGCAGGAATATGAGTTTGAGATCGCAACGTTCATGAGGACTCTCTCTCCGGAAGACTCGGTCTAAGTAGTTCGAAGAAAGACGTTGAAGCCGCTTTACTCGGTCTACAACGTTCACAATGGAATACTCGGGAGCATCCCTTATTTATAGGAGTTCTTGTTTGTATTTCGTAACTATAAATAGATGGATAAATCAGATCGAATAGGACACAACACGAACACTCACTGCTCTCACACTTTTCTTTCTCGCAACTTACACTTTCACAACAAACATTGTAACACTTAGCGATCTGATCAATATCCTGCACGGTATCCCGACGTTTAAACAATAAGAAGAACTAGGAAGCTGCGATTGTCAGCTCCCGAGGTTTTGTGCCGGAGATCTAGATTGATCAAGGGCTTTCCTCGTATATCCCGTGTCACCTTTTACCTTTTTTTGCTCATTGTTTGATCATAGATACAGTTCAATATCCTGAGCCGTATCCTGAAACTGTTTTGCAAACCACTTGATTAACACATTTTTGAACACATTCTCTTAGCACTCTACCTCACTTAACTAATTTGATCACTTAATTGCTTTGGTAATTTTTGACCAAAACAACTAGTAATCTAGAATTGGGGGTTTTGATTAATTTGAAAGAAAACTTTAAACTAATTATGAGAAAAGTATCAAATTTATAAAACGTAACTTCCTCTAAACTTCAGGTTCTAGGTTTACACAAGATTAGCTAGTTATTTGGACACCACAAAAACATAGTGTTGGAAAATCAGGTAATGTGGCAATCAAGATAGTTTTTGTCATCAAACCATATAATTCAATTACCCAATATACCTATATCAAGTCAACTCTCTTTAGTCACCCAACCCGTTTCTAGGTTTTGTCATCAACGAACGCAATTGTAAAGAAAGAACTCAAAACATAGATAAATTGTTTCAATTAACTAATACATCAATCTGATTCATAAATTTTTGTCAGAACAAGATCAGATCCAATAATAACTAACCAAACAAAGTGTAAAACCACTACGAACCGTCTGCCTAGAGGAAGCCTCGAGAAAGCCTAGCCGCTCATGGTTGTCTTCACAGCATCGGTTGTCATCCCGAACTGACTAGATATCCAAGAATAGCTTGAGAGATGAGATAAGTATGCCAAATTCGTCCCTGTTACTTCATGTATGACGACTGCCAATGAATGGGGAATGTTTCCATGCAAAAAAAAGGTTTAAAACAAAAGTTTCCACCGTCTTAATCCTTCACGCCATGCGCCAGAACACATTGACTCCCTCGCGTGGCACGAGGGACATAATCTTGACTTTTGTTGACTTCGTGGTCATCGCGCCATGCGTCGTCCCCATATGCATCCCTCGCGTGGCGCCAGGGTGCATATTTTCCAGCACTCTTGTTTTCTTGCTCCGTATTGCCTTGTCGAACCCATTTTCCAGCTCGTATGATCTTTATACCTCGTTTAAGCCTCATTAAACCTGAAAAACCCAACATATGATAAGCACTCACATCGATACGAATAAACACAATTAAACACTTAAAACCGACACAAAACTATACAAAATGCGACATGTTTGCACCCGCACATCAGTAGGATGAATTCCATCCATTTAACCTCATTGTATGGATTCACCAATGTGTAAATCATCACAAGGATGATTCGGATGGTCTTGAACAAAATAAAGAATGTACAAGTAACTAATAATCTAAATCATCAAGTAACTAAGTGAAACTCCAACTAGACTACTGTATTCCAATCATGGCAAATGTTTGTAGACTTGGTGTAGTTTGGACATTTTGTTACTAGTTGTAACACCCCGTGTTACGAAAGTCAAAGTCAAAGTCAAAGTCAAGATTGAAATCAAAGGAAGAAAAGACTTCTAATTACGATCTTTCACTCCTTACTTAATTACTGATTTGACTTCTTTGACTTGTAATCGGATCTTTTATTTTAATCTCTTTAGTTGTACTATGTGGAGTATCTATTAATAGTCGAGATTTAATCGATGTTTATCGCTTTATCGCTAATCGCATCGCAATCGCAATCGCATTCGCAACACGAATCATGCATTCTGGATATTGTTTTACGTGTGTGTGCTATTTATGTGTTACTTGTGCATGCTTACTTTATGTTTTGTGATGATTAATCGAAATGCAATCGCAACCCTATCGCAATCGCAATCTAATCGCAAACGTTAAACGCAATTTACTTAGGATGATTGTATGTTAGATATAGTATTTGTGTGTTTATTGTTAAACTATCACATCGCTTAATTGAAACTCGTCCAAACGCATCGCAACACCCAACGCACGAAACGAAACGTTGAAACGCAACTCGTCGGAGCCACTCGATCGAGTGACCACTCGATCGAATGGCCATTCGATCGGATAGCCATCCGATCGGAGTGTCATCCGATCAGTGACCTCCTATCCGACACTTATGCACCTTTCCCTTTTTGGCAACCTATAAATACCCGCCTGTCACATCATTTGTGATGTGACAGCTCTCCCACTCGACCAGCTCGCTCAAGGCTTTCTTTCTCTCGATTTCTCGTGATTCTTGTAAGTTTTCAACCTAAATCTTGTACTTCTATGATCGACACGCACTTCTTCATCTTTTTCACCTTTGAATCTTAACTTTTAACCATGAAATCAGTGGATTTGAGGTGTTCTAGGGTGATGTCATCATGGAGTTCTTATGAACTTCAAGATTTGGCTTCATTCCACCAAGAACAACTTAGATCTGAAAGATTTCCACATGATTAAACAATGTTTTCGCATAGATCTAAACATTTTCAAAGTTAAAAAGATTGAAAGACACTTTTCCAACTTTCTTTCAACTCTTTTACACTCAATGCACTCAAAACCGATAGAATCGGAGCTTGTACAGACCTTCTACTCTTTGTTAGTGATGTGTTGGTTCAAGATCTGGTTTCTATCAAAGAGACAACCGATTTCGGGTTAAACATGAACAACCGTCACAAACCAGTAAACTGATCGGATTTGGGTGATTCCTGTTCGATCGGATAACTTGGGTCATGACGGGGTTTCTGTTGTCGCCGTCTCGATCAAACCGCAAAACCTTCAAAACTTAACGACTTTCAAGTTTGCAAAAAGATCAGATCGCGGGACGGATCACCGTCCGATCGGATTGCCATCCGATCGAACCGCAATCCGATCGGATTGCACTTGGTGTCCAACACTTAAACTTTTTCTTCAAACTTTCAAAGATCTGAACGTCGAACGGATTACCGTCCGATCGGATTGCCATCTGATCGAGCGACTATACGATCAAGTGACCTTTGGAACTTCGACACTTAATCATTTTCATAACTTCCAAAGGACATCTGTTTCTAACGGATTGCCATTTGATCAGATTGCTATCCGATCGAGTGACAATCCTGCTATGAACTTGTTCTCACTAAGTGACCTGCCAATCGGATCGCTATCTGATCGAACGACCGTTCGATCGATCGACCTGAAGGGTAGAGATACTTCTCTGTTTTCAAAATGCTACAACGAAAACTTCAAAGCCATCATACACAAACACATCCTTACCAAGCGAATGTCAATCCAATCGAATGGCCATCCGATCGGGTGACCATCCGAACGGATTGACATCCGATCGAATGGCCAACCGATCGGATAGCCATCTGACCGGATTACCATCCAACACTTAGACACATTGCACCGTTTATCGCGTCGTTCTTTCGCTTATGCTATCGTTAACTGTTCAGGCTAATCTCTCAGTGCTCCCTTCAATCCAAGAGAGTATTTACTTGTTAAACGCTATCTGTGAGTATACTCGAACCCTTTTTGCTTTACGCACTTTTGGGTGTTACATACCTTACTTATTCAAATCATAATCGACACACAACGCAAACACTATTTATTCACTGACCGTTATTGCATGTTACGTGTTATTCGATGAATGCTTGTATGTTATGTTAACACAGTGATTATTGTCTGACACGTTAGCAACGATAGTACTATAGTTTGGACTCAGCACCTGTCATGGACATGGGTTGTTAAGGGCTTTACTTCACGTGTCCCAGTGGGGATATGTGTTGCGCATTCTACAACTCGCAGTCACATCTCTGCATATTTCTCTGTCGATAACCTACTAGCTTTCACTTTGCTACATGTTACATGTTGGTTATGCGTAAACGATTTCGAACTCTATTATACTATCAAACTTGTATGCTCACCTTTACACTATGTGTATTGACCTTTATTTTAACGTATGTGACTGGTGTTTGAGATGCTAGGATGTTGCTTGCTTTCATGGAATCGAGTAGGAGAGTCTAGAAACAAAGACAATTTATTTATTTAATTAAATCTGAGTTGTCGGAACAATGTTTTGTTTTGAGAATATCTATGTCTGTAATAATTGATTGTTTGGCAGGTTATGGTATGGGACATAATATTAACTATCTGGTAATTTAGTTGTTATGGAATTTCTCTTGACAATCTGTTTCGCTCAGTGTCGCGCCCCGATGTTTCCGTCATCGGTTGGGGTGTGATAGATTGGTATCAGAGCCATAACTATAGGGAATTAGGCAAGACTCGACCTAGTCCGGGTCGATGTCTTAGAAATGACCAAGTCTATAGTCTAAGTACCAACAGACCGACTTGTGCATACCCGGTAGGAGTTCTGTACGAGCTTATTTTCTATTCTCGCTCGCACTCGCTAGACACTATCATTGCACACTATTTATCGAAAATGAACGAGTAATTAGGTCGAGATTAGGTGTGAAAACCACAAACTCTCGACTAAATCGCTTGTTCGACCCGTATTTTATCTATAAACATGAGAATTTGCATTGAATCAGGAGTGATTCTATCACACAAACAGGAATGTAGTCGCTAAGTTAGGGGTGAAACCCGAACCATGATGACTCGTTCCATTCTCCAATTTGGTTTTACAAAAACTCTCACCAAGGTTTTGATGGACTCCAACGGCTCGAGTTGCGTGAATAACCGAAAGGATGCGTGCCATTCACCGTGTGCCGGTGATAGAGCACAGTCTATTAGGCCAACACGTATACTTATAGTCCCTGTGAATAGTCGAATCACTTTGGGTAGTCGACGTCTATCAATCCTTAGACAATCTATCCTCGATTTCAAGCTCGCAATCATTGATTTTATGTGTTTCAATTCTGAGCCCGCAACTGCTGACTCTGATATTGGTCACTTTCTATGTGGAATTTTATGTGTTTATGTGGTTTTATATGTTATTTGTTAGCGTTTTGAGATACTGATGGTTTCAATCTAACGCTTCTTGCTCCGCTCAGGACGCACAACACATTACACACCGTTAACAAATTGCTGTTACTTGTGGATAATCGCATGCGGTGTTACTCGCTTATGCTATACTACTCGCTAATCGCAATCGCTATTCTCGAACTCGCGGACTTTGAATGCTAGGTGATTATGTGCGACCAGGGTGGGAGAATACGTGCAATATAGAGTGTGGTTTCTGTGGTTTATGTGCTTCTGTGCTTACATGTTTATGTGCTTCTGTGAATATGTGCCTATGTGTTTATGTGACTACGTGATTCGACGTGTTCACGTGCTTTATAAAGTGGCTTTTGGAGAATTCGCTAGACTATACTAGGAATTAATCGAATTGTGCCTGAGTCCTATGGCGATGTCTGTTGCAGACAATGTCGTCATTTGGATCCTTTCACTCCCGATCTGCTCGACGCAATCATGAAGACAAGCTTATCGCTTCACTCGTCGCCAAGTAGATTTCGAAAGTTATCCCCAGATAGTTAGTGAGTTGAATGAAAACGGTAGCAAGTCCTCTGAAGAGTCTCTGACTGATTCGCCAAAGTCTACTTTTAGCTTCACGCAGTTCAAAGCCTGCGGCCCAAAAGAATTTACCGGCGAAGATGGGCCTACAGCCATGTTCCAATGGTTTGATTCGATCGAAGTCACCCTACGCCAAAGTGGTTGTCCTGATAATCTCCGTACTCTTAACGCCACTGGCGTCTTCCAATCCCGAGCTCTAGATTGGTGGACGGCCGAGAGAAACAAGCGCGGAAATGATGCAGCTTACGGGCTGACGTGGGATGAGTTGAAGGACGTTATGATGCAAGAGTTATGCCCTCCCCACGAGGGCCAAAAGCTGGAGGACGAGTTCTTGCATATCAAGCAAAAGGATGATGACAACGCTGGTTTGACTACTCGCTTTAAGCAGCTAAGCATAATCTGTCCAGGTCAAGTTACTACGCCCGAAATCACCATCAAGAAGTATATCCGTGCTCTTCCGGATTGCGTGGCTGATTTCGTTCAAGCTGCAAAGACGTCAACCATTGAGGAAACTTTCTTATTCACTGCCGAGATCAATGACAAGCGAGTCAAGTCTGGTTATTGGGATAAAGCCTCCAAGAATCTGCATCAAGCTACCGCTATCCCAACCTCTGAAACCGCCGCCGCTCCGCAATCTTCAAAGTCCTCCCGTCGTAAGAGGAAGAACAACAGTAGCAAAAATTACGCTATCACCGATGCCGCTCCACTCCAAGCAGTACCTGCTCAACCGCAGCCTCAACACCGCCAAGTAGCGGCACCGGTTACCCATGCACCGCTGGCTAAGCGTGCATACACTGGTCCTCACCCGACTTGCCCTACTTGTACTTATCACCATCCAGTGGGAATCGCTTGCAGATACTGTGTGCATTGCAACATGTACGGCCACTTCACCGCCAACTGCCGTACAGGTCCACGTCAAGCTCCAGCTCAAGGTCAAGCTCCTGCTCAACAAGCTCTACTTCCCGCTCCTCAAGGCCAACAAGCGGGTCCTACACCCGCAATCCACGCTAGAGCTTGCTTTGCGTGTGGTGATCCCAACCACTTCGCAAATATGTGCCCGAATCGAGTGGTGAAGCAAGAGCCACAACAGCAGCAGCCCTAGCAACAGCAACAGCAACAGAAACAGCAGCCAGCAGCCCGCGGACGTACTTTCAACATCAATGTCTGCCAAGCTCAAGCCGATAATAATGTGGTCAATGATACGTTCCTTGTGAATGGTATATATGCTTTGTGTTTATTTGATACTAGAGCCGATAACTGTTTTGTATCATTTGAATTCGAAAAGCTCCTTAATCGTAAGCGCGTCCATCTCCCCTCGACGTTCGATGTTGAAGTTGCCACGAGAAGAACTGTCGCTGTCAATTCTGTTCTTCGTGATTGTACTCTCGAACTCAACAATCACGTCTTCCCTATCGACCTTATTCCGATGCAGCTCGGTAGTTTTGACATCATAGTAGGCATGGATTTTCTTCGTGAGAATCATGCTGAAGTTATTTGTTTCGATAAGATGATTTGCTTCTCGCTCGCTAACGGTGATCAACTTTGTGTGTATGGCGAAACTCCTTCGAAAGGTCTCCAACTCATGTCGTGTGTCCAGGCTAGCAAGTATCTCCGCAATGAATATCAAGCTTACTTGGCACACATTGTAGTAGCGAAGAAGGAAAAGAAAAGAACCACAGGCATGAACGATGTTCCCGTTGTTCGATATTTTCCTCTTGTGTTCCCTAATGAGTTACCCGGTTTACCTCCGAGTCGTGATATCGACTTCCATATTGATCTCATTCCTGGAGCCAATCCTATTACTAGAGCTGCTTATCGACTCCCTCCATCCGAAATGCACGAACTCTCGAGTCAACTCTAGGAATTGCTTGACAAAGGCTTCATTCGCCCTAGCACCTCTCCTTGGGGAGCACCAGTCCTTTTTGTAAAAAAGAAGGATGGGTCGTTCTGGATGTGCATCGACTATAGGGAGTTGAATAAGCTAACGATCAAGAATCGCTATCCCCTGCCTTGAATCGATGATTTGTTTGATCAGTTACAAGGTGCTACGTGTTTCTCGAAGATCGATCTACGCTCAGGCAATCACCAGCTACGCATTCAAGAGGAGGATATACCCAAAACCGCTTTTTGCACCCGATTATGGCCATTATGAATTCGTTGTTATGCCTTTTGGGTTAACCAATGCACCCGCGGTCTTTATGGATCTGATGAATCGCGTGTGTAAACCCTTTCTCGACCGCTTCGCCATCGTGTTCATCGATGATATCCTGATCTATTCCAATTTGAAAGCCGAACACGCGCAACATCGACGTTTGGTTCTCGAACTACCCCAAGGGAATCGACTCTATGCCAAGTTCTCCAAGTGCGAATTTTGGCTAGAGGAGGTTCAATTCCTTGGTCATATTGTCAATAGTCAAGGTATTCACGTCGACCCCACGGAGATAGAAGCCGTTAAGAGTTGGGTTACACCTAAGAACCCGTCTGAAATCTGTTCTTTCCTCGGACTAGCAGGCTATTATCTCCGATTTATCGAAGGATTCTCTAAAATCGTTGTGCCGCTTACTTCTCTCACGCATAAAGGCAAGCCTTTTGTTTGGGAAACTGAACAAGAGACTGCCTTTCAAACTCTCAAGCATATGCTCTGCAACGCTCCCGTTCTCGCTTTACCCGATGGAAACAATGACTTCGTTGTCTACTGCGATGCCTCAAACCTTGGTCTAGGTAGTGTTCTCATGCAACGGGACAAGGTTATCGCTTACACATCTCGTTAGCTCAATATCCACGAGAAGAACTATACAACCCATGACCTCGAGCTAGGCGCAGTAGTTTTTGCGTTGAAGATTTGGCGAAACTACCTTTATGGTACCAAGTGTACGATCTTCACAGATCATAAGAGCCTGCAACACATTCTCAGCCAAAAAGAACTGAATATGCGCCAACGCTGATGGGTAGAACTTCTCAACGATTACGACTGTGAGATCCGTTACCATCCTGGCAAAGCAAACGTCGTTGCCGACACCCTCAGCAGACGAAGCTATTTGCATAGTGTCCGTAATATCCAAGCCCAGCATCATCTTGAAACTCTTATCCATGACGCCCAACATGCTTGTTTCACCGAATGCACTTTGAAGAAGGAAAGGATTCTCAACGATGGCGCCCAGTTAGTGAATAAGTCGAATGGGATATTCCACGATCTTGACCGAATTTGGATTCCCAAGCGTATCAATTTGCGACAGATTCTGATGGACGAAGCCCACAGATCCCGATATTCTATTCATCCCGGTGCCGATAAAATGTACCAGGACCTTCGCTACAAGTACTGGTGGCCGGGCATGAAGAAAGATATCGCTCTCTATGTTTCGAAGTGTCTGACTTGCTCGAAAGTCAAGGCCGAGCATCAAAGACCCTCTGGCTTACTCGTCCAACCCGAGATCCCTATATGGAAATGGGAAAGTATAGCTATGGACTTCATAACAAAACTTCCGCGCACGCCAGCAAGTCACGACAGCATCTGGGTTATCGTTGACCGCTTGACTAAATCCGCTCATTTTCTGCCGATACGAGAAGACTATAAGGTAGAAAAATTAGCCCGAATCTAAACCGATGAGATCATATGTCGACATGGGACGCCTCGTGACATCATCTCTGACCGTGATGGTCGGTTTACCTCGTGTCTTTGGGAAACGTTTCAGTCTTCTCTCGGTACTACGCTTAATATAAGTACCGCTTTCCATCCCCAACCGACAGTCAGACTGAAAGAATGATTCGTACCCTTGAAGACATGCTTCGCTCGTGTGTCATAGATTTCGGTGGTAATTGGGACGCATACTTACCTTTAGTCGAATTCTCGTACAATAACAGTTATCATTCTAGCATTCAAATGGCACCGTTTGAGGCATTCTATGAAAGAAGATATCGATCGCCTATTGTGTGGCACGAGATCAGAGACTCGCAAATAACCGGTCCTGAGCTGTTGCAAGAAACGACTGACAAAACCCTCCAAATTCGAGACAACCTACTGAAAGCTCGGAGTCGTCAGAAAAGTTACGCCGATAGATGACGCAAGCCCCTTGAATCCGACGTTGGCGTTCACGTACTCCTAAAGGTATCACCTTGGAAGGGTGTGATCAGATTCGGCAAAAAAGGAAAGCTCACACCTAGATATGTTGGGCCCTTTAAGATTCTGGAAAGGATCGGAAAAGTGGCCTACAGACTCGAACTACCGGAGGAACTTAGCAACGTCCACCCGACTTTCCATGTATCGAACCTCAGAAAGTGCCTAGCCGAGCAGGATTTACAAGTTCCACTTGAGGATCTACAAGTGGACGAAACATTACACTTCGTGGAGAAGCCTGTCGAGATCATGGATCGAGAAACCAAGAAGCTCAGGCGCTCACGCAATCCCTTTGTGAATGTTCGATGGGAAGGCAAACGAGGCACAGAGTTCACCTGGGAACTCGAAAGTGACATAAAGGCGAAGTACCCACAGTTGTTTGTTACGGCTAAAGCCTAATTTTGGGACGAATTTCCCTTAACTAGGGGAGGCTGTAACACCCCATGTTACGAAAGTCAAAGTCAAAGTCAAGATTGAAGTCAAAGGAAGAAAAGATTGCTAATTGCGATCTGTCACTCATTGCTTAATTACTGATTTGACTTCTTTGACTTGTAATCGGATCTTTTATTTTAATCGCTTTAGTTGTATTATGTGGAGTATCTATTAATAGTCGAGATTTAATCGATGTTTATCGCTTTATCGCTAATCGCATTGCAATCGCATTCGCAACACGAATCATGCATTCTGGATATTGTTTTACATGTCTGTGCTATTTATGTGTTACTTGTGCATGCATACTTTATGTTTTGTGATGATTAATCGAAAACGCAATCGCAACCCTATCGCAATCGCAATCTAATCGCAAACGTTAAACGCAATTTACTTAGGATGATTGTATGTTAGATATAGTATTTGTGGGTTTATTGTTAAACTATCGCATCGCTTAATCGAAACTCGTCCAAACGCATCGCAACGCCCAATGCACGAAACGAAACGTCGAAACGCAACTCGTCAGAGCCACTCGATCGAGTGACCACTCGATCGAATGGCCATCCGATCGGATAGCCATTCGATCAGATAGCCATCTGATCGGAGTGTCATCCGATCGGTAACCTCCTATCCGACACTTATGCACCTTTCCCTTTTTGGCAACCTATAAATACCCAGTTGTCACATCATTTGTGATGTGACAGCTCTCCTACTCGACCAACTCGCTCAAGGCTTTCTTTCTCTCGATTTCTCGCGATTCTTGTAAGTTTTCAACCTAAATCTTGTACTTCTATGATCTACACGCACTTCTTCATCTTTTTCACCTTTGAATCTTAACTTTTAACCTTTGAGGTGTTCTAGGGTGATGTCATCATGGAGTTCTTATGAACTTCAAGATTTGGCTTCATTCCACCAAGAACAACTTAGATCTGAAAGATTTCCACATGATTAAAAATTGTTTTCGCATAGATCTAAACATTTTCAAAGTTAAAAAAATTGAAAGACACTTTTCCAACTTTCTTTCAACTCTTTTACACTCAATGCACTCAAAACCGATAGAATCGGAGCTTGTACAGACTTTCTACTCTTTCTTAGTGATGTGTTGGTTCAAGATCTGGTTTCTATCAAAGAGACAACCGATTTCAGGTTAAACATGAACAATCGTCACGAACCAGTAAACTGATCGGATTTGGGTGATTCCTGTTCGATCGAATAACTTGTGTCATGATGGGGTTTCTGTTGTCTAGCACGTTGTCACACCGTCTCGATCAAACCGCAAAACCTTTAAAACTTAACGACTTTCAAGTTTGCAAAAAGATCAGATCGCGGGATGGATCGCCGTCCGATCCGATTGCCATCCGATCGAACCGCAATCCGATCGGATTGCACTTGGTGTCCAACACTTAAACTTTTTCTTCAAACTTTCAAAGATCTGAACGTCGAACGGATTACCTTCCGATCAGATTGCCATCCGATCGAGCGACCATCCGATCAAGTGACCTTTGGAACTTCGACACTTAATCATTTTCATAACTTCCAAAGAACATCAGTTTCTAATGGATTGCCATTCAATCGGATTGCTATCCGATCGAGTGACAATCCTGCTGTGAACTTGTTCTCACTAAGTGACCTGCCAATCGGATCGCTATCCGATCCGATCGATCGATCGATCGACCTGAAGGGTAGAGATACTTCTCTGTTTTCAAAATTCTACAACGAAAACTTCAAAGCCATCATACACAAACACATCCTTACCAAGCGAATGTCAATCCAATCGAATGGCCATCCGATCGGGTAACCATCCGAACGGATTGACATCCGATCGAATGGCCAACCGATCGGATAGCCATCCGATCGGATTACCATCCGACACTTAGACACATTGCACCGTTTATCGCGCTGTTCTTTCCCTTATGCTATCGTTAACTGTTCAGGCTAATCTCTCAACGCTCCCTTCAATCCAAGAGAATGTTTACTTGTTAAACGCTATCTGTGAGTATACTCGAACCCTTTTTGCTTTACGCACTTTTGGGTGTTACATACGTTACTTATTTAAATCACAATCGACACACAACGCAAACACTATTTATTCGCTGACCGTTATTGCATGTTACGTGTTATTCGATGAATGCTTGTATGTTATGTTAACACAGTGATTGTTGCCTGACACCTTAGCAACGATAGTACTATAGTTTGGACTCAGCACCTGTCGTGGACAAGGGTTGTTAAGGGCTTTACTTCACGTGTCCCAGTGGGGATATGTGTTGCGCATTCTACAACTCGCAGTCACGTCTGTGCATATTTCTCTGTCGATAACCTACTAGCTTTCACTTTGCTACATGTTACATGTTGGTTATGCATAAACGATTTCGAACTCTATTATACTATCAAACTTTTATGCTCAGCTTTACACTATGTGTATTGACCTTTATTTTAACGTATGTGACAGGTGTTTGAGATGCTAGGATGTTGCTTGCTTTCGTGGAATCGAGTAGGAGAGTCTAGAAACAAAGACAATTTATTTATTTATTTAATTAAATCTGAGTTGTCGGAACAATGTTTTGTTTTGAGAATATCTATGTCTGTAATAATTGATTTCTTGATAGGTTATGGTATGGGACATAATATTAACTATCCGGTAATTTAGTTGTTATGGAATTTCTCTTGACAATCTGTTTCGCTCACTGCCGCGCCTCGATGTTTCCGTCATCGGTTGAGGTGTGACACTAGTAAGTATACTTGAGGACATAGGTTTGTTAAATTGGAGGTGTTGCACCTCAAACTTTCTGGAATGATTCCTTAACTCAAGCCCCACAATATGTAAGTTTGTTGGAACAAGATTTGGTTCATGTTCATCGAAGAAATGTGTTGAAAATGTTGTTAAGTTTGAAAGTCTAACAAAACAGAATTTAAATCTAACTTTGCAACTCAAATGTGATGATGTTCCAACTTAGTTTACCATGGTAAATTTGTGGAAACATTCCTAGAGGTTATCCAAGTGGAATGAAAGAAGAAAACAAGAAGAAATGATAAAGAAGGTGAGTTGAAAGCTCACTTGAACACTTAGAACTTCCTGCCTAAACTTGATAATTTCTTTATGATTTTGGTGTGTTTGAGAGTGATTTGGGGTTGTGGAAAGTGAAAATATATTAGAGGAAGCTTGGTTTTAAAGGGGAAAATTAGGGTTTGAGTTTTAAAGAGGTTAGGAGGTGATGGGAGGAGAATGGAGGTGGAAAAGCTTGAAACCCAATTGGGCTAAAAATCCTATTGTGGATTAATACTGGCCGCGCCACGTGACCAGACCACTTCTCCCCGCCGTGTGGCGCAACGAGGGGTGTTTTCCCATATTTTGGTTTTTGTTCAATTTTGGCCCTTATACTTTGTAATTAGGTTATTTTATACCGTTTTCTCGTATTTTGGCTTTTTTTAAAATATAAAATGTGTTTGTAAATATGTGATAAGTATCGTGTATGTATGATTGATAATTCATGCGTATAATAAGTCTCGATTTGCACGTAAATATGTTTTCGACAATTGATTGCATAGAATATAAGTGTGCGTTTAATAAGATTGGTGTAAACATGGATTTTCATTATGATCAAATTCTCGGATTACAAGTTTGGAAGTGATATATGAATACATTACGTATATAAGTTTCTAAAAATAGAAATGCAAGTACAATTTTCTAAATAAGAAAGTACAGAAATGTGAAGTGTTACAGTTATGTGGTATGGGCTGGTACATCGTCAACCTGATCCCTAAAAAGGACAATAGCAGACTGCCCTACCATTTCCACGATGCCATTAAATGTTCACGAGCAAAATAGCGATGAACACCGGAAGGGAAGAAATGGGGCCCACCTCATATTCTCAACCAATGTTTTAAAAACCGGTAAATACCGACCGGTTATACCGGTATTACCGTTTCCAGATGTAAATCCGGTATGAAACACAACGGTAAATAAGTGAAACGGCATAAGCTTTGTACCGGGGGTAAAATCCGGTATACCGGTTTGAAACGTAATACCGGTACCGGCCCAGAGTTATTTTAGTTTGGGTTGTTACTTATTTTTATTATATATGTTACTCATCTTACGTAATTTTTATATATTATGATTATTCGTAACTAAAAGTTCTTATTTAATATTGTATGAAACGAAAATAGTTGATGTATTCAATACTCAAATGACTTAAACATATCGTACAATTTCATTTAAAAGAGCTTGTTGGAAAAATAAATGATTTTCGATTATCTTTTGGATTATTTTTTATTATGGATTTACTTTTAAATCATCTTTTAATATGTAATCATGCATTTTTTAATTAACTTTTGAGTTGAAGTTGTAATTTATGAAATTATAGAGTTAGCTAGTCAACCCGGTGAACCGCTAGGTACAACCTAATTCAACCGGTTGAACCACTTTTTAGTCTAATCTGGTTTGATTTAAAAACCGGTTTGGTGGTGTCTTCCTAATTTTTTTAATCCAAATTGAATGAAGAAGAGGTGTGTGTTTGGTGGTGGTATGTAAAAGAACGATAGTGTTTTGGTGGTTTAAATGGATTTTAGAGTTTGGTTGTTATAAAAGTTCACGCATGGTTTGATTTGGGCTAGCGATGAGTGTGGTACCGGTACCTCGTATTGAACCGGTACTGGTACTGAAAATACCGATATCGAAATTCATCAAAATTGGGTATCGATATCGGTACCGAAATATTCCTGTACCGTACCGAAATGGTACCGAAACCGAAAGTACCGATACTGAAAATGACAAAAAGTGGGTACCGGTACAGATACCGAAAAAATTCGGTAACGGTACCCAGTACTAAATGCTCATCTCTAGTTTGGGCTTTGGATGATTGGGTTCGTGTGATTATTATATATATTTTAAAAAAATAAAATAATCATGTGCTCGTAAGGCCCTCATTTTAACTCAACCATTAAAATACAATTTAGAAATTTTGAATAAAAGAATGAATTAAACTTAAACTGAAATCAAATTAAATAAAATATGTTATGAATGTATGATTTATATTGTGACTCTCCACATACATAACTTATCTAACTCCTATCTCTTTAGTTCATTTAATATTAATGTATGTGCCTATATGTATAATGGCATTTGTGTATGGTGAATATAGATCAATCAATAAGATTTACAATCTCATTTTTTTATTCTTCCCTTCATATTGCTAATAGGTTAAGTTGTTTCACAACACGTTATCAGCACGAGTTCCATTGTAGCCCTATGCTTATTTTTCACTCTAAATATACATAGCCTATATTCTCTCATTGAGTATCTATACGAATTCATATACACAAAGCTCATGGAGTCCACTGATGTTGTAGCCACCGGAATCGGGAGCGATTAAGCGAATCAGAACGAAGGATCAACTGAATCGAACTCCATTCACAAATCAGGTAATATGTATTGATCTATTTTCAAGGTTGTACTTAGATTCTCTCATATATCCTGGTTCTGAAAGGATTCCTGTGACAAACCTTAAAAAATAAAATAGTTTTGTAAATGATGGAGGTAAACAAAAATGTCACAGGTCCAAAATAGTGTGACACTAATTTTTCTTTAAAAAAAATAATCCAAACAAAGAACTCGATGGTAGAGCTTTTAAAACACTAAAAAAGATTCAGCCACCACATTCAAATAGGTTGGAAATAGGCTTCTTATTTTTAATATGGGATTTGAGGGATAGTTCTTGCTTGGTACTCAATCGTCGGTCAAGAAAAAATGTGTTGGTGGATTTCTTTCCTATTAACCGAATAACCGTTTATTTTTCTTTAAAATCATATATACAACTATTTGATTACATTTGTTTTATACCAAGTAAATAAGGTTTAGCGAATGATCTAAGTTTATTATCTAATTATAATACAATATAATATGGTTAATTTAGGTATGCTATATTTCCGTATGAATAACAAAAGGTTTATGTTGATGTACATCTTTTAGATCATAGATTTTTGATATCACAAGTTTGATAACAGATTTAAATAAAACTAATTTTGCATGATATTGATATGTAATATTATATTGTTATTAATTGAAAGTAGTTTTATTGAAATTTGTATCGATCAACTATATTTATAATTAAATGTTGATTGTTGAGTTTATTTTTTAATCTTTTCCTACTAATATGCTTTTGTTGAAAAATAATTTTATGGTATTGATTGATATTAAATGTATAAGGATATGTATTGGTTAAATACTTACATGTAAACAAGATTTATGGTTAAACTAAATTAGAAGGATTCATTCAAATATAAATAAGTAGATTTGAGAATATTTTTTGTTATAATGTTGGTGTTATATAATTTTCGGTATATATGTTCCTTATATGATATTATAATCTCCAATCTTAAAAAAAAATATCACGCATGCATAGATATGTTGATGCCTGCCTACATTAGCGTTATTGAATTTTTTTAGTCTAAAGAATTGCCATGTTACATGTACCTATTTATAGAAGCTAGATTTCATGCTTAATCATTTAGTATTAAACTAATGGGAGTTGAACCTAAAGAGATCGTTGAGTTGTTGTACAATATTACCGCCCCTAATAAGTTTCCTAAGATCCCAAAATAATTATTTTTAACAAATACGGTAAAAAAATGATGCAAGACTTGGTTAGCTATGTTGAATTGTGATAAATATAATATTGGCAAAAGTGAATGAAATATAGTTATCCTTTGGAGCTTTACACGTATGCTACATTTTACTTAATTCGGTCATGTATTAGAATTTATAAACTACTTGATTATTGTTGTGTTTGTTCTATAATTTATTAAAATAGTTATATGCATGTCAAAGACGAATTAAATGTGTACAAATTGGATATGTATTTATATTCAAGTGATATAAGTTGTGTTATATGTAGAGAGAATGATGTCTAATGGTATTTTATTGGATAATCATATTATTGCAATTATGGACATTATAATAAATATGACTTGTTTTATATGATGCTATTACCCGATTTAACCTTGTAGTATACATCATTATCAGTTTGAAAAAGGTTATAAATTTTTGAACCGATGAATTTTAAATGACTCGATCATGTTGTTGTTTCCTCATTTTATACCATGTGAAGATATATATTTTATAAGGAAAATTTGTATAAAATTGTGTTTCCATTTGTCACATGTGAGATATGCTTCTAAAATAGCAATATAATAGAAAGAGTATGAAAGGTTTGAGTGATTTCATACCCATGTGGCTGAATAAATAATGAGAATCCATAAATGTTTTCGGATTCTACCCCATTGCTTAAAGTGAATACGATAATGATCAATGTAAAGGTCACGATTATGACCAAGAAAATTGTAATGATGTCACCATGAATGTTGTATGGGTATAATCTATTCCTTGAAAAGAATGTGATGATATAATAATTGGTGTAAAGTTCGTGAACATGGTAAATGAGGAAATTGTTATGATGATCATGTAATAAGATCAACCATGTTAATAGTGCAATGACCATACAATGATCGTTATAAAGGTCGTAAGATATAAGATTGAATAATCTTATACGACTCAGCTACTTCTCAATTGATGGTAAGCAAAGAGAACATTATTTACAAGGAAAAATTGATTAAATTCTTTTCATTTGTCACACTTGAGACATATGCTCCTAAAGTAGCAATATCATTATAAGAGTCATGAAAAAATGAAATGATTTTATACTCATGTGACCGAGTAAATAATGAAAAACTATGAAGCTTGTTTTGGTTCTACTCCATTCTCAAAAGTGAATGTGATTATATATTAATCATTGTATAAGTAATGATGGACCTAATTGACAAACTTGTAATGATGAGAATGACTTAAGAATTGTAATGATGGTCATTTTAATAATAAGATGGACCACCAGAAGTGGCAAACTAAGGAGTGATTGCATAATGAGATGGTTTTAACTTTGAAGTTATAGTATATTCTCTCGTATCATACGTTTTGTATTACATACGAGCAAGTAATACGCATACGATCATAAACCAGGAGTTTATGGATCATAATTATTTAATTAGTTGGCATGACCGGTTAGACCACATCGAGTCAATGATGATGTGAAACATAATGAAGAACTAGAAGATTCTTCAAGATAATAATTAGCATGTAATGTTTGCTCTCAAGGGAAATTATATATTTGCAAAATAAACGAGGGTGTGTATACCTAAATATTATGGAAGCGATTAAAGGATATGCATATCCCAAAATGATACCATTTAGTTTTTTTAAATCGATGCATCGTCTAAATGGTTATCAAATCCACAAACTGAAGGTTGTGTGATTGTGGCTTAGCTAATGTGATAGCAAGCATATTAATCCGGATTAGTATTTTTATTTGATAATTGTGAATTTGATTCCCAAGTTATTAACGATCATTGGAATAAGTATTATTGGGATCAATAAACGTCTACTATTGGTTACAAAGCTAGTAATCATGAGATGAGCAAAAGTTCATTTAGGTACATGTAATTTTATATAGTACCATCAATTCACATCAAGCCAATAAGTTATAGTTCTCCCCATACAGTTGGTTTTTGGTTAGGAACCAAATATGTCTCATCAACGATTTTGGTTGTGCGACATATATTGAAACTCATCCACCACACCGCACAAAGATGGGACTTCTAAAAAGTTTGAGAATATGTTGGGTATAAATAATCGTCTATGATTAAATACTTAAAGCCATTAGTGAGAAATTCGTTTATGGCTCATTGGTTTTCACTTTAGTGAATGAATGTTCCCAACATTAGGGGGAGATAACAAGCAGTTGGAAAGTGAAAAGTGAAATGAATTATCATGTCATCTTGATCCTCAGACTATAAACTAGAAGTTTAAAGTATAATTTATTTACCAATATTAAAGAACAAATTTACCAGACAAGTTCACTGACCTAAATAGAGTGACTAAGTAAGTCACATAATCAACTGCTTATGCTCCAGTTATATTTGTGTCCAAGAGGACAACCACACATTTTGTAATGAGGCTATTGCACGCCTGAAGCGTGGTAGACTAGTCGATTCCAATAATAAAATTCCTCGAAAATTGGAGCAAGTAATTAAGATGGTCAAGTCGAGGTTATAGTAATAAGATCTACAGACGAGACAATAGACATGATGGTTCAAGAAGAACCTCAGGTACCTGAAAATAAAGAGATCTCGATAAGTTGTATCATGTCTAACATATGTATGGAATCGAAATAAAAATCGACGTCGTTATACTTTTGTATATAATGTAGCGCTTAAAATGATTAAATGATAAGGATCAAGATTTAAGATCTGCCTATGAATGAATATTAAGAAATGATTGGCCAAAAATAGAAAGACGCAAATAAGGCAGAGTTTAGTTCTCTAATGAACTGGAAAGTTTCTGGACCAACAGTCCATACAACTAAAGTTGTAAAATATGTTGGATACAAAAGTGTCTTTTACGCGAATCATGTGAAAATAAAATTAAGTGATATAAGTCAAAATTGGTGGCACAAGAATTTTCACAAATACCTATGATTGATTATGAGAAAACGTATTCTTCAGTGGTGGATGCATTGACTTTCCAATATCTTATTAGTCTGGTAATATATAAAAGAGAATTGACACGCGTCTTATGAAAGTTATGTATCACTTGATACTAAGTCATATAAAATAAGTTCTCGAGAATATTATGAGTATTATATAAATTCAGATCTGAATACATATACATGTTATATATGTTATCGAATTGAATATAATTGGAACTCCCCATGAGTATCCTAAAGCATTTGAGTGCTTAAGAGGTTAATTGAAACACCTTATGGATGTAACAATAGTGCACCAATACTCCAATAAACATACCTAGAAAATGTGTACCTGGTTATTATGGAAACTCAATGTACATAGTGTACAAACATGGTACAATATGGATTTTGGAGATAAAAGCTAGTGTTTATGGCATTTTTGCATATGATATAGATATCAATGTGTTAAATGCGAAAATTTATGTAGCAAAACTTCTAAAGAGTGAAAGCACATGCATATTTGGATAAAATGGAAAGAATTCCCTCAGGGATTGATAATGCTAGAAGCTTGAATGATGTCAAAACCTCAAGAATGTATTGTATGAAGTTGACAAAATACGCATGGACTAAATAGTCGAAACGAGTGTTGTACAACTCGAGATATTCGCATAAAGAGGGATATAAGTTTGATTAAATTAGCCATGTTCTATGAACATTCTACTTTTAAAAGTTCACAATAATCGCAATTTACAGTAATGATGTCTAGGCATCATTGAGAGGAATTGTCGAGCTTTTAGAGGGAGAATTTTTTAATGACCTTGGCACGGTCTAATTATTACTCGAACTGCAGTTCGAGTATATATGTAATTATATTTTATTAATCCCTCAAGTACATCCAGAAGATGATGTTTGGATATTTTAGTATGGACATAGTTAAACCTTAAAGTATGTTAAAGGTTGTTAAGTCATTTGTTATAAGAAATGACTATTATCATCTCCTACCAAAGTAGAGATTCTCATTCTAGAAGTACCATCATTAAATGCATAAGTGCATTAATATGTTTTGCTAGCTATGTATGGTTATAATATCTTTTACTTGAGCTTATTGTCATGATATAAACTTTGTCAAGTAAAGAGACATTGGAATGAGTTCAAGGAAATATTTCAGGTATAAACGATATTTGATTATATTTTACTAACCCATCAAAAGAAGTTTTGTTAGTCTTGTAGATGCAGGAATGTAACAAAACACAGTCGTGCACATTAAGGGATCAAGCAACAAATCATTGGCTACAAAAGCTTTGTTCGACTTTCAAGGAAGATGGACACATGTCACTTAAAGGATACATGTTAAAATGAGGGGGAGACTTATTCAAGTTGCACTCTTTTTCCCTTAACTAAGTTTTGTCCCATTGGGTTTTCTTAGTAAGGTTTTTTTAATGAGGCAACATACCTGATCCAAAAGTATCAGGAGGAGAAAATACGCGTTGCACTCTTTTTCCCTTAGCTGAGGTTTTGTCCCACTGGGTTTTCCTAGCAAGGTTTTTAACGAGGCAGCATCACCAAGCGTATTAAAGGTATGTGGATAGTCAAGGAGGAGTGTTATGAATGTATCATTTATATTGTGACTCTCCACATACATAACTTATCTAACTCCTATCTCTTTAGTTCCTTTAATATTAATGTATGTGCCTATATGTATAATGGCATTTGTGTATGGTGAATATAGATCAATCAATAAGATTTACAATCTCATTTTCTTATTCTTCCCTTCATATTGCTAATAGGTTAAGTTGTATTGTGACTCTCCACATACATAACTTATCTAACTTCTATCTCTTTAGTTCCTTTAATATTAATGTATGTGCCTATATGTATAATGGCATTTGTGTATGGTGAATATAGATCAATCAATAAGATTTACAATCTCATTTTCTTATTCTTCCCTTCATATTGCTAATAGGTTAAGTTGTTTCACAACAAAATAAATGATGAGTAATGATGCCTTTATTTCGTTGTTTGATATTATCGGAAGGAGCCAATGGCGTTGAGATGACACAGTAGAACCCCTAGTTCTTCATTTCATACCATATAACAAAAGTAAAAAAGAAAAAGACAAAAACAAGAACTAAAATTATATAACATGCCAAACTCTTTACTTCACATACATTCATTCATTTTCATCTCCTGTTTCTTCTCGCAACCCGACAATATCGACCCTAAACCTGAACCTGATCTCAGATCAACAGTTCGAGACTAGCAACCGATTCGATGACGGCTTGAACCGTGGGTTAAAAAATGAGGCCATTTTGCTTATTGGTGTTGGTTTTGGTGTTACAAGAAGCAAATTGTTCTCAAAGGCAACAGAAGCTTTATGATTTCAAAACAAAGCTTCAACAACACTCGTTTCAGCTGTCATCTTCTTTCGATCTTGTCAAGGTACATCTTTTAGTGCTTGAAGTACACCTACACTGCTCGTCAGAGTGGGTCAAAAGGGTCCGCTGACCACCAATCACCGTAATTTATTAAAGTTTTAAATATAAAATTTCGAGTTTTGGTAACAAAAACATGCGTCAGACCCCGTAATTGTAACCAGGATAGTAAAGAACCTTATGATGGCCCTCCAACTAAAAAGTTCTAGTTCTGTCGCTGAATATTCATTTTATGAATTTTCCAACAGAGTTCGGGAAGGGTGTTTTACCCAATTGGGTATAGAGCAGACCCGAGTGGTGCGCAGGATAGCACGGTGGCCGTTATTGACGCGGTGACCGACGCTTGTTCAGTCGGAAATGGGCAGCAGTTGCTGCCCGGAGTCAACGATTTGGGTGGCGCTATTGTTGACCTTCAAGGTGGCAGCTTCAGGATCTCTAAACCCATTATTATTCCTCCGAATTCCGGCAACTTAGTGGTATTTTACTAAATTAGCCCTTCTTGTTCTTTAATTGATGTGTCATGTCAACTTAATTTTGTGTCTAGTTTTGTAAATATAGAGTCAGTTGTACAATCGGATGTTTTTACTACTTTCATCCAATGTTTTAAAAATCGATTTTTAAGTCATACCGGGTTAGGCTCTAAAATGGTTCAACCGGTTGAACCAGGTTGTATCGGGTGGTTAAACCGGGTTACTAGTTAACCCTATAAATTCCATAAAATACAAACTAATCTCAAAAAACATTCAAATCTCAACTCGGATTTATGTAACTAAACATAGTTTTATCTAAATACAATTATTTTTATTGTAAACTATTAAGCATGAAATATTGGAATAAAAGACACTAGGTTAATTACCGGAATTATGGAAGATCAATATTACCTTAATATCGTATTTTATTAAAATTAAGAAATCAAATCTTAAGATAATGCAAACCGGTTCAACGGTTTGAACCTGTAGAACCAGATTTACCGCCAATACATAAGACATACCGTATTCGGGTTTTACCGGCCTTTATCGTACCGGACTCGTGTCCGATATCCGATTTAACCGGTATAACCGGCCGATTCATACCGGTATTTAAAACATGCTTTCATCCAATCTCACCCACAATATCATTTACGTGTCCGTTTCTTTCTCTTTCTCTACCACTTCCCTTATTGGTTATATTTTTATCAAATATACCAATTGTTAATTATCACTTTTACCTTTAAGAAGTTTACGTATAGTCACGAATGTGAAATTACTACAGTTTGATGATGATATAATACATATAATAAGAAACATTAGTATTTCATTGGGTTATTGGATTTTATCACCCCTGACTATTGGCTATTGGTCGCTGCCACCCTCAAGTATCACTTTGACGTCCGCCACCTCCAACTTAACACTTAGTGTGTTCTGTCACCATGTTGTTAACTTATCACTAACTTTTGATCATCTTACTATACTTTTGGAGGTGTCTAAGATCCCTAAAACCTTCCAAATATCCCTATGACACCCCCAAAAGTATAGTAACATGATCAAAAGTTAGTAATCAGTTAACGACGTGGTGACAGAACACACTAAGTGTTAAGTTGGGGGTGACGGACGTCAAAGTGACAGTTGGGGGTGACAACGGTCAATAACCAATGGTTGGGGGTGATAAAATCCAATAACCATATTTCATTTTGTAACCATTTTATACATGTTCTCTTCAATAAGTTCAATTTAACTATGCAACATTTATTCGGTTGACATCTAACACACTTAAACGTTATAGATACAAGGCGGTACATTGCGAGCATCTAACACATATCCATCAGACGGCTACCTAATCGAACTACACTCGCCAAGTTCCTTAAAATCTTCGAAAACCAAGTCACACGACACACTCTCCGACATTAAAACAAGAAACGAACCAATATACTACGAAGACATCACCCTTCGTGACATCCTTTTCGATTCAAGTAACATAAGTGGAGGCCTTCTCGTGGTTGACTCAGCCCGAACTCGAGTCACCAATTGCTTTTTCGTACATTTCGTCACCGAGGGAATATTAGTCGAGAGAGGCCACGAAACCTTCATATCTAGTTGCTTCATGGGAGAGATCCTTAACGTCGGTGGGGACCAACGTGAGCGTGATTTCATAGGGACCGCCATTGATCTCACTAGCAACGACAATGCGGTCACAGATGTCGTTATCTTCTCAGCCGCTATCGGGATTGTGTTAAGGAGTCAGATTAACATAATCACCGGGGTACATTGTTACAACAAGGCTACAGTTTTTGGTGGGATTGGGATTTTGATCAAATCAGGACAAATCCGGATGGATAACTGTTACTTGGATTACAACTCGATTGTTATCGAAGACCCGACGCAAATTCATGTTACCAACGGGTTTTTTCTAGGAGGAGGTAACATTGTTTTGAAGTCGGTTAATGGTCGCATATCGGGCCTCAACATTATTAACAACATGTTCACTGGTGACTCGAGAAGTGTCGTGGAACTAGACGGGGAGTTCACAAGCATTGATCAAGTTGTTATCGATCAAAATAATGCGATAGGCGGGATGAGGATGAAATCTACGGTTGGGAAGTTGGCGGTGACCGGAAGCGGGACTGTGTGGAGAGCGGACTTCTCGCCAGTGTTGGTTTTTCCGGACAGAATAAGTCATGTTCAATACTCGGTTTATAATAGTGCATTGAGAATAAATGGGATGGGAGGACATGCGGTTACAAATGTAAGTGGGAACATTGTTGTGGTTGAGACAGAAAAACAAATGAATGGGACTGTTTGGTTTTTGGTTGATCAGAATCTATGATATTTAAGGGCGTTATTTTATTATACTTTAACTAAATATATATAAATGAGTTTTACATTGTTTGTTGGTGTAACAATTGGATTTTATTAATTGCATGATGTGTGGTTAAACTATACATATTTTTTAACAGTTTTGTTTAAAATAAATATGATGAACTAACATCACTTACGAGGGCACGTATCATACTACTAGACAACTAGGTAATGGGCGGGGTCTAAACTACAATCTTTCTATGTGGATTGACACTTATCTAATCAAACTAACCACACATGTAAGCGAAAATTGCCTAGTTAACTTGTTTTATAAATTTTTGTGTTTATTTTTTTATATGTAGTTATGTTTATCAATCAAAAACCTATCGCAAATAGTGATCTTGAAATATATTAAATGTGACCCAAACTGAATTGTTAACAACGGATTGACCCGGCCAATCCAAACAGTTAAGTTTGTCGGGTTTTTTAAATCATTGTTATTGATTAAACTCATTCCAGGACAAACCATTGATACAAAAAAGAAAAAAAGAAGGTTTTGTGACGTTGTTCTTTTAACCGTTAGTAACTTGTAAATCCGTTTTGAATGTATACGTTTTAAAAAGTACCGGACCTCTTAAAAAAGGTCCACTTTAAAAAACTATTTATTTTAATTATTTGGTCATTTAATAAATATATTCATTTAATTTTAATTATTAATTGTTTAAATCTTCCTATACTAATAAACAAAAATCTTTTTGTATACGTGTCACTCTCTGGTGCCTCCTCCCTTTTAATAATAATATTACATATTAATTTTTATACACAAAATATAATATAATATTAATTAATATAGTTAGAGATAAACGTATAAATTCAATTTTAATTAATAATTATCTATAACAAATATAAAAGTATCAAATAATATAATAAGTATAATATTATTTAATATAGTTAGAGAAACGTATAATTTCAAATTTAATTAATAGTAAATTACTTTTTGAGTCCCTATGTTTTAGTGGTTTTAACCTCTTGAATCCAAAATCAAAAAGTTTAACGCCCTGAGTCTCTAACCGCTCATTCACACCCCCTGTAAAAAATTCAAAAAACTTTTTGTAAGGCCAAGTTATCTAAGTTTTCACAACTTGTAGAAATTTTCATTTTACCCTAACCATATATATTCGTTAAGATAAAATATATTATTTGGATATAAACAATAATTACTAATAAAGTATCAAATCACATGTACAAGTACTTATAGTATATAACTTAGAAGACGAAAATTACAAGCGGGTTATCTAAATAAAGTACAAAATTATCTTTAAAGCGAACACTAAATGGTTTTTAAAAGGCATATTTTTTTTTTGCTATTAAGTATATAACATTATATTTACTTAAGCCGTGTAATACATGTGTTCAATATTTTCTTCCAATTTTATATTTATGTTAATATCAATACGTTTTCATCTTAAAAAATGGTCCAACATCCTAATAACATTGAGTTTTAAATATTAAACTTAGTTTCAATCATATTACGCAACTAAAAACATTATCATCATGCTAAATAAAGACATTATATAATATTATAAAAATTTTAATTTGAATATTTAAATGTCGACTACTAATTAAAAAAGTTATTGTAGACGCTCAAATTTATAGTTTAAAAAACTTTAGTCCTATTTTTTAAACGTGTACTTTATTTTTAGTATGATTTTTTTAAATGTAATATTTTCTATATAATGATGATATTCGTATCTTGTCTCATGATCCATATATCTAAAAATAGTATTTATATCAAAGAATTTTTTATATCAGTAATATACATAGTAGAATTTAATTACAATTCATTTACCATAACCTCATAACTTATAATTATTTTTAAAAATACTTACAATTTTATGATCATTATTTTTTTTAGCGTTACTTCTTTTTAAGACATATAATAAAATGGATTGTAGTATCTCAAAAAAGAAGTGAAAACTTAGAAAATTATTTTGAATAGCGAAAATATAACTGTTCGTTTTACTATTTTATCTAAATAAGTCATTTCATTAATAAGGATTATATACAAGTTTATAATTTATATTTTTTTGTCATTTAACCCGTGTAATACACGGGGTTGTAAGCTAGTTATATAAAATAATAAAATACGGTAGCTGTGAGGATTATAACAAAAGTTATAGGATGAAAATTTGGCCGAATGAAAGAAGATGCTAATATGGTGTTTAGCTGGAAAATGGGATGGATATACCTGATGACCTACAAGATAGTAAGCGATTGAGTATAAGCTAGGGGCTGTTTGGTAGCCTCTTAATGACCATTCAGATGCTACCTCTTAATGGTTTAAAACCTTTGAATGAATAACAGGTAACCTCAAGTCTGAATGGTTAACAGGTAACCTCTGAATGGTAAATCATCACATGTCACATTCTTCTACCTTCTCATTGGTAAAATTCTTAATGGTTCCATTAAGAGGTAGCCTCTTAATGACCATTCAGAGGCTACCAAACAGCCCCTTAGTCCCACATTTGATTGCATCAAAATGGAAGGGGGATGCTAGCTATAAAGTAAGAAACCCGACAACTGAAAATAAAGAAGTATAATTTGAATTATAGGCTTTTGTTTAAAAAACATATATATAATATATATATTTTAAGTAAAAAAATATAATTTGGGGTCCCGATAAAGAGGGCTTTAGGGATTCGCTCACCCTGCTCTTGGCTCGGGCCAACCCTACATAGGGTTTAGAGTTGATGATTTAGGCAAGAAGACTAAATCGTAGGACAGTTGATTCAAACAAGAGAAGTAAATAGTATGAGTTGGACAATAGTAAATGAGATGCTTAAGTAGCAAACCTTTAGTCTCGTCACAAATGAGAAATGATTTGTCACTATGACAAAACTTTAAGGTGAGGAAAAGTATTTTTGTGTAAGAAGTAAGAGTGAGAAGAAAATATAACGGATAATGTAAACTTGGTGTGCGCAACGGTCGAACATTTATGCTCATCCCTGGTTTGGACTACAACGAAAGGTGGCACCCCCATGAATGTTTGTAAGGTAGTGATGGTAGTTTGGCTTGTTACTGGCCTAGAACTTCTGGTATCGGGTCATGGGTAACGCACCACGTCGTTTTAGCACGTGTCGCATGTACATGTACCAACATTGAACCACATCATGGCACAACCAGTAACTTATTTATTATTTACCTATTATAAATTAGCAACACTTTAGTGCATAGATAAGTTGTACTCTATGCTTAGGAGGGTTTTTTTAAAAAATATTATTACACTTTTAACCCAAAGCTACTTTGGTTTTTTTTACTTTTAACCCAAAACTTTTTTAATCTTTTCCAATCTAACCTCACAACTTTTTTACTTTCAACTTTGGTCCTCTACACTTTTCATATTTCGTAAAATTTCCGTTTTACGTTTTGTTCTAAATTTTTCGAGTTAACACGACACAACGTTCGTGTTTGGTTCAACTTTTTTACATTTTGTTTCACGCTTTGTTCTAAATTTTGCGAGTTAACATGACGCGACGTGCGTGTATGGTTCAACGTTTTTATGTCGTCTATTCTTTTCCCGTTTGATAGATTCGTCGCAACACGCGAGTCCAAAATCGACTTAGCTATTATTTTTTATGTTTTATGCTTCGGTCTAATGTCTCCGCATTAACACACCACAACTTCAGTGTTGATAGTCGCTGGCAGTAATGTGGCATTGGTGTTATTTGTCACGGTTTTACACCCTTACCGCAACGGTTGGAGGGCTTAATACTAGTTAAGTATAAATACATAAGATAGAATTATTTGTATAAGTATAATCTTTTCAAAAACATATATCTATTTATACTTTCTATAAAAGGAGAAATCCAAGTGACATAAGAAAAGCTGATGTGTCAGCTAGAGAGCATGTCCAACAAGGCTTTTCTTATGTCATTATTACATCACAAAGGCTAATATATAAAGACTTTAAGACTCAAAGTTGACCCACATTCATATTCCAAAGGCCTACCATCAAACCACTGCCTTAAACCTCTGACGAATCAAAATCCGGGCTCCATATTCAATTCAAAATTTTATAATCAAACATCTGTTCCCAGTTCAAAATTCTGGCTCCACACTTTCATCTCTCCCTCAAATCCAGTTCCCTCAACATCTGCTCTCAACATTTTATAATCAAAATTTGTTCCCAATTCAAAATTCTGGCTGCACATTCAAAATTCAAATTTCAAAATTCAAACCATATATTCTAATTCTAATCCTATAAATAAAACATAATTATCTAGCTCCACATTCAAATCTCTCTCGCTGATATCTGCGTGTCTCTCTCTCTCTCTCTCTCTCTCTCTGAAATGCATCTTTCTCGTGATTCAGCCGCTATTCTCCGATTACACTTCTTTGTTCGAATGTTTGATGATTCTGTTTACATGTTATCGTTCCAGTATCATTGTTCCAACATCGTCGTTTCAGTGAAGCTTCCCATCACACATCAACCTTTCAATATCGATGTTGCAGTATAATTGTTGCAACATCGTGAAAAGTTGCTTGTGCTACCTTCTTTGATGGGAGAGTTGCAACTTCAACGGACGACATGTATCTTCTATCGTGAAAAGTCAGTTGTGCTACAACAGTTGAGAAGAGACATTTGCATTTTAGGTTTGTATCTTATTTTGATTAACTGTTGATGATGTTGAGAGTTTTTATTTACATTGACATTTTAGAATATGTTAACATGCAACTTTTATATTATTAAAATGAACTGCTATATTATTAAAATGAATTGCTACATAAAGTATTACACGCAAGGGTTAACACTTGCTAAGATTTCGTAGACTCTGGCCTTTCTCCATGTGATTTCATGCTCTCTTTTTAATTTCATGTCAGTTAGAATGTTGCAGATTTTCTGATCATGTTCTAGAAGTTGTGTTAGAAACTCTTCTGCATTCTTCTGGAACTATGATGGAGGAGAGTGGAGGACTTCATCGAGCAATGCTATGTTGTTCCAGGTTTTGTTGTAATTAGTATCGTTGATTATGTCGACTTTCGTGTTTAGTTCTTGGTCTGCTCTTTGTTCTTTGAGTGACCACATCAAGAACTGTGTTTTAACATCGCTGGTGTCTGACCAGTGGTAAAAGCTGAAGTTTGCCATGTAGATTTTTTGTTGGTTTTCTGATTTGGAACAATTTTTGACAGAAAGTGATTTGTAGGACAATTTGTTGATGTTTTGAATCAAAAGTAATCATCGGTCTTTTATAGAGTTTAAAAACGCGTCTACATGGTAAATGAAGAGATTAATTGTAATTGTGATAATCTGCTTTTGTTCTTTAAGTTTCGAAATTTTGTCCCTTGGCTTTCTTGGTATTTAATTTTACAGTTTCCCATAAAAGTTGGGGTTTGAAAAGGTTTTTTGCATTAAAAGACTGTTGTTTTGAAATATAAATTAATATGTTTATATATTAAATCTACACGTTTTCATAATTACAAACTTCAGTATATAAACTCATAGTCACTTCACCTGTTTTTCATCACGTTTTCCTACCAAGATATCATACTTTCAGGAAATTCGAGTAATATAGTTAATTTAAATGGCGTCATTCACAAATGCAAAATCAGATTATTTAAAGCAGCGTTTTGTCAGGTAAATCGAGGAACAGGTGGATGAAGATAGGGCTACTCGTTAAGAGTTGAAGAGATGTTTTGATGGATTGCAAGTTGGCCTGTTCACTAGAGAGCAGGTTTCCAGAGATCTTATGCGGATGCCTTCAAATTCCGTTCGTGAGCTTTGTGTTGTCAGTAATATAGAGTGCGATGATAGAGACGTGGAGTTCATGGCGATGCTGAAGGACATACATCGAGAGGTTCAGCAATCGATGGAGTTGAAGCTAAAGTTTCTTAATTCTTGTTGTTATTGTTAGATTTGAACTTTAATGTTGTTCAGTATGTGATGTAATTATTGGACTTTTAATGTCATGAATAAATGAATAAAATTTAATCTTATGAATCTAAGTTACGTTTTAGTTTTACTTATTTAGTGTTTGAGTTTGATTTAGATTATGTTGATGTTGAATTGTGTCTGAACATTTGTTTGGTAAGTCAACAGAAGTTTAATAGTATGAAGGGTTGGTTTGATGGTGAACAGATAATATTGATGTTGAATTGTGTCTGAACATCTGTTTGGTAAGTCAACAGAGGTTTAATAGTATCAACGGTTGGTTTGATGAACAGATTAGTTGATGTTGAATTATGTCTGATGTAACACCCTTAAAATTTCTACTTGAATTTAGCTATAATTCAAAAGATTTATATAAGAGATGACCTATTTTAAAACATAGGTTCCAAAAATAAAGTTTCAAAGTAGCGAACATTAGTCAAGTACCGACTAATGTTTACATTCATAAGTTGTTTTGCAAACTAGTTTACATCATAACATTTTGTTTTTTTTTTCGCAGAGTTAATTTACGCGGAAGTTTCAGAAATTTGTGTTCGGTTCTTCAAAAGCTAGCTTGACCGTCATCCGTAATCCTTGGATACCTAAAAACTGAAATGTTTACATTAAACATTAGTATTAGAATACTTAGAAATAATACATATTCGAAACTACGTCTAAAACGGATTCGAATTAACAATGAAATACAGACTTTATCATAAGTTCTAAAGCTCTACCGTAACTTACGGTAGATACCGTAAATTACGGTAGCTTTTGGAAATTTCTGGTTCCACCGTAACACAGGGGAAACCCACCGTAACCTTTTGGTCTCTACCGTAAATTACGGTATATACCATAATTTACAGTAGACGCTGGAATGTTATGTTTGGTTTGATTTGTTTGTTTACTTGAATCAAGTTCTCGGGTTTCAATCCTACAAATCAACATGTTTAACCCTCGTATTCTAATATGTCATTTGTCAATAATAACAAGAGACCGAGTAACCATACTACAATGTATTACCATGCCTTATTTGGTTATTCGACCCGTTTGGCTCATCTAAGGAAGTCTCCATTTTGATGACTACCAACGAGGTCTAACCAGTTTCTTCGCCTATTATTCGACATAGCGAATATCATCGCTTTAATCCAACTCAACTTTTAATACACAATCCAACTACATATATGCCAAATATCAAAATTTACCCAAATGTAACGAATCAAGTTACATACCTACATCATTTGTCGACATTGCTTTCTAATCATAATTACCCATTCCCGGGCTTGTTGTCCTTAGCGTAACCCTTCTAATCCTCGGTTTTTGCTTTTAATACTCAATTTAACGAGTGACGTTCGAGTCACTCCAAACATTACCATTTCGACCATTATTTTAACACATTTTTCATCTAGTGAATTACATCACTTTACTTACATCCCATTATGACTAATTAAGCGGTATTATCAATAAACATATTTAACCAACTATTTATTTTGACCCGCCTGGTTTGTCGAGTGAATTCCATCACTTCTTAGACTTACCAAACGCAACTATTTTCGCTATAACAACATTAGACATATTTACGACTTGGCTTATCTACGTAAATGTAACGAGACGACAAGTCGCGTACCTTTAGAGCACACCCTTCAAACGCGTATCCGCTCCGGCTTGTCCGCTTGACGATCCGGATTCTTTGCCTAAAGAGTTCAATTCACAATCAACTTAGAACTCTTTTCATAATCATTAACGCATAATTCTCTATAATAATCAAATCTGCGTTTTCATCTGATTTTTAACATTTTAATACCCACTTAGGCATTTTAACAAACACCTAGCGGGTCAGATTTTTACATCATCAAAACCAAGTTCATGACTTGTAATAATCATCTAAATCAACTTCAATTAGTCACATTTACACATGTTTTAACTTCTAAATTTCAGAAAGTACCTCATAGAACTCAGATTACACTAGAACAAGAATCATGATCTTAGTGTTTACCAAGTTTCTACAACTTATTAATCACCTACAATGGTGATTATGGACCCTACAAGTATCATGCAAGATTTTGACAAGAAATCATCTAGGGTTTATCCCTAAACATCATACTTTTTCTGAAATCACTTTCTATGATCAAATTACACTAGAATAATCATTCTAAACCCTAGTGTTCATCATTATCTTGTAAAACCCATAACCCACCTTCAATGTGTTCATGGAATTTCCTGAATTTGGACATGATTTCACATGTAGTTGTCTAGGTTTTACTTCTAGACACCATGTCATCACTAAGCTAACCAAATCACAAACATGCATCATCAAATTTCAGATTTCCCAATTTCATGAGAATTTCAAACAGAGAATTAACACCAAATTTTTTCATACCTTGTAACCCCCTTGTGATGAGGATCACTAATCCATGTTCGGATTTTGATTTGGACTGAGTTTGATCCTTCAATTTAGAGATTTTATGCTGAACTAGGGTTTTGATGAACTTGGTCGCCCCCTGCTCTTGTCTGGTCGATCTCACACACGTATGTGCGTTTGAGATTTCTATTTTTCATGTTTTATTAAACTAAATTTTAGTTTAATCACTTTTGGTCCCTCTAATTTCCTTTAGTCCCCTTTTTGTCCTTTAACTACTCACTAGTCATTATCTAACTAGGTTAGTGTCACCCCTAGTTAGTTTATTTTACTAATTTATTTACAAATAAATTGTAAATTTTATGAACTTATATTTTCGGGATGTTACATCTGAACATCTGTTTGGTAAGTCAACAGAGGTTTAATAGTATCAAGTGTTGGTTTGATGGTGAACAGATGACTGCAAAGATAAAACAACAGGCGTATGGTTCATATTCCAAAGGTCTGCCATCAAACCACTGCCTTAAACCTCTGACGATTCAAAATCCTGGCTCCATATTCAATTCAAAATTTTAAAAATAAAACAACTTCTAAAAGTTATCATCTGTCCTCATAACTTCTGTTTATCTAACGACTGTTTGACTCACACTGTTTCCAACGACCAACAGAGGTTTCCAAACACATTTAGTTAGACATCTTTTAGACATCTTTTATTAAGTTTGTTAAATATGTTTTATATTTACTTATAGTTGTCTTTTAGCTATAATAGATAACACATTTTCATACAATATCTATACATGTATCTATATATTCTATCAATATGTGTTATGCATGGTTTTCAATGTAAATGTAAATGTAAAAATAACAAATTGTGTCTGAACATCTGTTTGGTAAGTCAACAGAGGTTTAATAGTATCAAGGGTTGGTTTGATGGTGAACAAATGAGTGCAAAGATAAAACAAATGTTCAGAATTTGATCATTGATAGTAGTTTTTTTGAAGAATCTGTGCTCCTGCAAATTACAGAGAGTGAATATTTGGAGTTGTAAAAGGTCCGTTCTTGTTAAAGTTTGGTAAAAGAGAACATCAGCTGATGATGAAACAACTGTGTATGCTAACGACTGTTTGATTTACCACTGTTGACTAAATGAATAAATTTTAATAGTATTAATCTTTGTTGTCGCATCTTCATTTTAATTATTTCAGTCATTCCTAACAGTGGTTGGGCTAATAGAAGATGTTAGACTTACGACTGTTGAGTTACACCGATTGAAAACAACTGTTTTTGAAACTTATGCTTGCCTAAAAATACATCCACTGCTAAATGGTACCGTCTGTTGTCATAATTTCTGTTTATCCTAATGACTGTTGATTTACTATAGTTCTGACTGTCATCCATTATGACAACAGAGGTTCTGACTTGGACAGATGTTAGCTAAAAATAAAACAACTGCTGAAAGTTATCATATGTTCTCATAACTTCTGTTTATCTAACGACTGTTTGACTCACACTGTTTCCAACGACCAACAGAGGTTTCCAAACACATTTTGTTAGACATCTTTTAGACATCTTTTATTAAGTTTGTTAAATATATTTTATATTTACTTATAGTTGTCTTTTAACTATAATAGATAACACATTTTCGTACAATATCTATACATGTATCTATATGTTCTATCAATATGTATTATGCATGGTTTTCAATGTAAATGTAAATAACAAATTCAATAAGGGGTGTATGTGTAAATATTTTTCATTTGTTGAAAATATGGGAAAACGAAAACACAACCGTCATTATTTCTTTAGCATCATTACACATCAAACATCTATCATCTGACTTCTTTCAAAAATCTCTTCTTCCCAGTCATTTTATAGGGTTTCCACTTTCTTATTCACATACATTTACACTTCAATCATTGGATGTTTTGTTGTTTTTTCTTCAACAATTGGTATGTAAATTCATATTGTAATGAACTTTATATTGTTTAACCGATTTTAAGTAAAAAAAATTCAAATCCTATCTTGCTACAAATACGATTTTAAACGTTTATTGCTATACATTCAAGAAGGGTTTAGTTAGGTGTTTGAATCATTTGTTGAGAACATATTAAAATAGTTATTATTTGCAGAAAATTTTTAACTCATACTCTGTTTCTATGATTAATTTCAGTAGATACTCTGTTAATACAAAAAGTTAATGTTCATCTTCGAAACCAACTTTTTAATTTCAATGTTTTAACATCTTTACTGATTCAGGTTTTATCATGTATACTACATTTGTCAAGTTCTTGATAACCCAGAATCTTTGAAACTGGTAAGACATGTTTTTTATATACATAATTTATTTTTATTGAGATATATATTTAAGAGTTGTTATGGTTTATATTTTCTTACACTACTTAAAAATTATATACAGGATGTACCTATAGCCTTTGCTAATCAAAAGTGGGGAGATTGTTGGCAAAAAAAATAGGTTGTGAATCTATCATGAGTCTGGTAAAAAATGGGTTGTGAGGGTCAGAACAGAAAATCCAACGCCAATAATAACTAACGGTTGGGACAGTGTTGTTAAAGATCTCAATTTGCCGAGGGATACTTTGTTGGTTTTCAGACCGTTAGGTGATTTTGGGCTTGAACTTTCATGTTTTGTTGATGGCATGTGTGGGTGAATCTTATTTCACGTTTAATCGTTATGCAAGATTTGGTTTTACGGTATGACTATTGATCTTAACTTGAATCCTTTTGCATCTTAAATGTGTCAACGCTTATTTTCATAAGTTACATACTTCTCGTATATTATTCATTATTTTTAATTTTATGCAGGTAATCGAAGACTGCTTCATTAAACAATTTTACGTAAACAGCCCACCAAGTGGCAAATTTCAAATCTGTTATAAGGGTTCCTATTGGAATGTTGAGGTGTCTAAGGTTGATACTGTCACACCCCCCAAAATCCACCCGCGGAGTATCACCGCTTGGGAGCGTGGCTGACCAGGATCAAGCCACCAATCATATCGAACATAATAAGTAATAAATGTAATTCAATCAACAATATGAAAGGTGTTCAAACAAAGCATATTAAGTGTCTAGCGGAAGCATAAATGTAAACCCAATGTAAGTAATAAGTTCAAATGTTTAAAAGTTTTAGCATGGTATCCACGATCCATGTCCCACAACGACTGCGCCTCCCGTGCAAGCTCCAAGTATACCTAAGGTCCTGCAAGGCATGTAACAGAGAGTCAACAACAAAGTTGAGCGAGTTCACAGTTGGTTGTTCAGTGATCGTAATAGTATAGTAGGTCGTATGTTCGCTTAGTCAATCATGTTTCGTATGCATTTGTATCGCAGCCCTCTAGGCATGTGTGCGAAGATTAGTGGGAGTTTCCCAAGTATTCTAGACTAGGTATATTTGTATCGCAGCCCACTCGGCATGTGTGCGAAGTTTAGTGTATGGTTCGCAGCCATTCCAGGCATGTGTGCGAAGATTGGTTCTATTATCGCAGCCATTCCCGGCGTGTGTGCGAAGAGAAGTATTTGTATCACTGGTCTAGCAGTATCTATCAATAACCTTCCTCTCCCGAGGCCCAAAGTACATAATCCCGATAACAACATAAGTATAAGAAACCTTCCAAACCCATTCCCGACCCTGGGAATCCCATGCCTTGGTAAGAGTGTGAACTCACCTTGGTTTGCTCGGCAGATACACAGAAAGGTCAAGTCTAGCTGCTAGTGGTCAACCACGTCCTAACATGGTTACCATACAAGTCAGGTTTTGGTTTCGAGTAGTGCACATAAGTTTCACACGAGTTAACATGTTACGAGCACGTATGGATCATGGCAACACTTTAACAGATAATTACATAACGTAATCATTCTTGTACGATTCAAGGGATTGGGCTCGCACAAGTCTACTGCCTTGTGCGATCCACCCTTAGAAGCCCAATAGTACCCGACCCACAATAAGCATAAACAGTCCAACATGCAACGGCCCAAACAAATAAACATTGGTCTTGTGCGATCCGGATAGCTTGTACGATCCGGTCGACTTGTGCGATCCGATTGGGTTGTGCGATCGGAACTAGCCCAACCCAACATGTATACCCGACCCAACAGTTAAACAAATATTACAACTTGTGTGATCCAATAAGCCTTGTGCGACTGGGGACACCTTGTGTGATTGGATCATCTTGTGCGACTGGACTCCTTGTGCGATCAGATCAGATCGTGTACGATCTGATCTTGTGCGATTAGTTTAAACATTCCAATAATCATGCACATCAGTTACAATTTTAATCAATTCGTTTTGACCAATTACAATAGTTTCCATAACTGAAATTTATCAATCAACACAATTGAGTTTCTAACATGATCCATAATCGATCAAAACAAGCATTTTCCATACAATTTCTCATACCCTAATCGAACAAAGCATGAACAATAATTTACCCAACAACATTCAAACGGATTAAACCCTATAATTTATACATATCATCCGAGTTCAACCACATCACAGCCGATTAATTCAAGCATCCGAATCCAAATCTATAGTATGAAATCCGATTAACATGAACACTTTCTAGTACACATATGCAAGCCGATTTCATGAACACTATAATCAAACCATTCGGATTAGAA
Organism: Helianthus annuus; assembly: GCF_002127325.2. Lineage (NCBI taxonomy): Eukaryota > Viridiplantae > Streptophyta > Magnoliopsida > Asterales > Asteraceae > Helianthus > Helianthus annuus. The sequence continues at coordinate 105,046,378 of NC_035446.2, forward strand.
TAAATACATATATGGCCGATTACATTTATTCATGTTTAATCACATATTATTCGAACCAATCATAACAATACATCATCATATAAGCATCATCAATCATACAATCATGGAAGCAAGTAGTTAACATACTAACCAATTAGAGGATGAACAAAGATGGATTCCGAATAGAAAGCTTAGAGAGAGATGGAGGTGTTGCCGTCGAGTTTGAGAGAGAGAGGAAGAGAGCTAGGGTTTGTGTGTAACGTGTTTTGCAAATTATGAGGGGTATACCCTATCCCCTAAGTGATATGCGACATAAGGGAGTGGGCCGAACCCTCATTTGGGCTGCCCATTGATCCGAATACAAGAGTGTAGCCCAAATGGGCTTGTGCGATCGGGTGAGTGTTGTGCGTTTGGGCTCGTTTGCATACATACATATATTACACATAGCACATATCAACCATAACATTCATTAAATTAGCATATCAAATAATTACACCAAGTTCACATACGTTACATTAAGCACATGTATAAGTTCGGAAATACGAGTTGTCACATTATTCCCAACTTGAAAGAAATTTCGTCCCGAAATTTGGTACGTACTCACTGAGGAAGCTAGTTAAGTTGCATGGTTTTTCTGGTTTTCCTGGGGTGTCACATCCTCCCCCCGTTGATCTGGAATTTCGTCCCGAAATTCCGTGGTAGCTTCAGCCTCAGTAGTGGTTGTACTGTTCGCGAATAATTGGGGATACTTTTCTTTCATCTGATCTTCGCGTTCCCAGGTGAACTCTGGGCCACGACGGGAGTTCCAACGAACTCGAACAAGAGGTATTCTGGTGTGCTTGAGGACCTTAACATCCCGGTCCGTGATTTCTACTGGTTCCTCGACGAATCGCAACTGTTCGTCGATAGTGAGTTCCTTCAAAGGAACTATGAGGGTCTCATCTGACAGACACTTCTTCAGATTCGACACGTGGAAAACGTTATGAACTGCACCGAGTTCAGCTGGTAGGTTCAGTTTGTAGGCTACTTTGCCTATTCTTTCTATGATTTCGAATGGTCTGACATACCGTGGATTAAGTTTACCTCGTTTGCCAAAACGAACCACACCCTTCCAGGGCGAGACTTTAAGTAAAACCCAGTCCCCGACCTGAAATTCCAATGGTTTCCTACGCTTATCGGCGTAACTTTTCTGACGGTCGCGAGCTGCCGCCATGCGTTGTCATATCAGTGCAATCCGTTCAGTAGCATCAACTACCATTTCTGGGCCTGTGATTTGACTATCCCCCACCTCTGCCCAACAGAGAGGTGACCGGCATTTACGTCCGTACATTGCCTCGAATGGAGCGGCTTGGATGCTGGTGTGATAACTGTTATTGTATGAAAACTCCACTAAAGGGAGATGCTTTTCCCAGTTGTTGCCGAAATCAATAACACATGCCCGAAGCATGTCTTCTAGGGTTTGAATCGTGCGCTCAGACTGCCCATCTGTCTGAGGGTGATATGCTGTGCTCATGTCTAATCGAGAGCCAAAAGATTTGTGCATTGCTTGCCACATTTCTGAAGTAAATCGTGCATCACGATCCGAAATAATAGAGGTTGGCACCTCGTGCCTTGAGACAACTTCCTTGAGATATACGTCTGCTAGAGTGGAGAACTTGTCCGAGTTCAACCACATCACAGCCGATTAATTCAAGCATCCGAATCCAAATCTATAGTATGAAATCCGATTAACATGAACACTTTCTAGTACACATATGCAAGCCGATTTCATGAACACTATAATCAAACCATTCGGATTCGAATAAATACATATATGGCCGATTACATTGATTCATGTTTAATCACATATTATTCTAACCAATCATAACAATACATCATCATATAAGCATCATCAATCATATAATCATGGAAGGAAGTAGTTAACATACTAACCGATTAGAGGATGAACAAAGATTGATTCCGAATAGAAAGCTTAGAGAGAGATGGAGGTGTTGCCGTCGAGTTTGAGAGAGAGAGGAAGAGAGCTAGGGTTTGTGTGTAACGTGTTTTGCAAATTATGAGGGGTATACCCTATCCCCTAAGTGATATGCGACATAAGGGAGTGGGCCGAACCCTCATTTGGGCTGCCCATTGATCCGAATACAAGAGTGTAGCCCAAATGAGCTTGTGCGATCGGGTGAGTGTTGTGCGTTTGGGCTCGTTTGCATACATACATATATTACACATAGCACATATCAACCATAACATTCATTAAATTAGCATATCAAATAAATACACCAAGTTCACATACGTTACATTAAGCACATGTATAAGTTCGGAAATACGAGTTGTCACAGATACCAATTTTGTATTTGCTAGAGGATGGCCGGAAATGTGCAACGACGTTGGGATACTGGAGGATGATTTGCTTATGTTTAGCAGAATTGATGATGTTGTTTCTGACGTAGTAGTTTATAGAGATGAGACTGAGATTTGCTTTTCAAAGAAACCTGAATCTGACGATGATAGTGTACTTGAGATATCGAAGGTTGATTATGTTGAGAATGTATTCAAGGTACGTATGTATTTAGCATTAGCAATAAAAGTTTTAATTATTTTAGCATTATATTAATTATTTTATTAATGTTGACCAGGACATCTATGAGGATGAATAAGTTGTGTCTGTAGGTGAAGGAGGAACCGTTACTCAGGTACTTACTAAATTATTAAAATTATTTATTTTTAATTTAACACATATAAGAATTTAATGTTTTTACAACTATTAGTAATGCTGTTTACTGATGTTACATTTATCCAATAACGTATTATTTAGAAGAAGTTACCAAACAATGCTGAGTGCACGTCGAAGAGACGCATGTCTTCACTTACAACTATTAGTAATGTTGTTTACTGATGTTAGATTTATCCAATCACGTATTATTTAGAAGAAGTTACCAAACAATGCCGAATGCACGTCGAAGAGACGCATGTCTTCACGATTGAATAAAACACAAGATGTAAGTTTACCATCTTAAAGATTGTTATATTACTATGGTTATTAAAGTTACTCTATGACAACAGGTTAAGAAGAAAGGTAAAGTTACTTCTGAGAGAAAGGAGACGGTCAAGAATATGACTAAGCGAAATGTTGCCTTACCTGTCGACACAAGTGCTCATATTGGATGTTCTTCATCTGCTCACAAAGTTAAGGTATCTATACTCGCCCCTTAATTAGTATATCTTATATAAACTGTTTTTTTTTTTGTGCATATATTCAACATTCCTTTAATTCACATGTATTGATGTGCACAAAATGCAACATATAAATTACATCAATTGTGGCATAAAACTAACCCTTTTTTAGTACTAATGTTGGAAAAAGTGTGTTTTTGTCTTCCTTTTGTATTTTCTGGATTAAATGAGCTCAAATGAACAAAAGAAGCAAAAAGGCAGCTAAATCTAACATAAATACAAGAAAAGGAACAAATGTGGCATGCCCAACCCCCCGACAGCATCTTCCCAAGCAAAACAAGAGAACAGAAGGCTGAACACGCCCCATGCTCAGTGAGCACGGGGGCGTGCCCAAGTGTCAGCAGAAAAGACAAAGTTGTAGAAGCTTCTATCACCCACCACGGGGGCGTGCCCATTGGACACGGGGTCGTGGTCAACTCTAAGATTCGCAGAATCTAGGGAAATCTTGATAGTACAGATACGCTTTTGCACACGGGGTCGTACCCAGCGGACACGGGGGCGTGGTCAACTAATGCAGACAAACTGCAATTAATGAAGAAAGAGAAGGAGGATGGACACAGGGCCGTGCCCAATGGACACGGGGTCGTGCCCGAGCTGCTGTTCAGGCTATAAATAGGGGTGCTTGGCTCATTTGCAAACCATCCCTTGGCACACCACCTCTCTCACACTTCACCCACCCACCACTACCATCACAACACCATCATCATCCATCATAAATCATAGAGTGTGTGAGTCGTCTCGGGATCCAAGATTGATCGTAAGAGTTCTTGACAATCAAAGGCCATGTTTGCCTAAGTCTCTTACATCACTTGGTGAAGACAAGTGTCTAGTGTAATACTTTTTATTTTTAATCTTTTCGCACTTTTTATTTGGTTATGTATTAATGACTTTAATAACTAGTTTCTTATGTTGAAGGTGATTCTTCCTTATCGTTTGTCCGTGGTGTCTTGCCGTTATTTTACTGTCTATATAAAATAAAAGATTTTCACCATTCATATCTCCACGGTCTATATGGAGATATGTTGGCTGCCTGGTCGGGGGTTAAGGGAACGGTTTGGTAAGAGTCTTGCCTTGTTCAGTGTATAGATCCTGCAAGGACCTGGGTCAAATTTAGTAGGACCTCCTTCAATACCCACCGGTATTGGATGGCGGGGGTCCAAACTCTTTGATCCCCTCAAATGTAAGATACTATTAAAACTTTAACCCGGCTACTTAGGACTGTATCCCTGCTGACTCAGACTACTTAGCCGAGGGTAACGTCACCTTCAAAAGAGGGGCCTACCACATTATGCATTAATAACTTAATTAATTATCTTTCAATAATCCAACCCTTTAGGATTGTATCCTTGCTGACTCAAACTACTAGGTTGAGGGTAACGTCACCTTCAAAAGAGGGGCCTACTACAATAACTAAGATAATCTCTTAAAAAGTGCAAAAGTGCGGAAATAATCAAAGGTTACACTACACACGAGTCGGATCCAAGTGATTCATCTTGTCTATCTGTTTTTACTTTTATTTTATTTTTCAGCATTTTAGTTAGTTTTATTTTTCTAGTTTAAAAACATTTTTCTAACTTTTGATTTGATTAGACGTTGAAGATAAAACGGTACTAAAAGCACTTGTCCTTGGACGACCTCGATATCTTACCAACACTATACTACGCTCACGATGGGTGCACTTGCCCATATGTGTGTTTAGTGTTAGTAAATATCGTGTTTTATAAATTTAAAACTTGGCTAAAACATGTAAAAGGGCTTAAAATATACATAAAAATATATAACACCACACACATATCATGTATATGTTTACTTTTTCATCAAGGGGAAGAGAGCCGCCAACGTTCAGAAAAAGCTTATCTGTAGAAATAAGATTACAAAGACTACAAAAAAACATTTTGCAAAAAAAAACTATAGACTAGTATACCATTTTTTATAACAAACTAATGATTTATGTTTATTTGTCTAACTATTATTTTTTAAAACACAATACATGTAGCGTCTTCCTGTTGAAGTTGCCAGACGAGCAGGTTTTTTTGTTGATCTTCATCCTTTGAAAGTTCAAAACATGGTTGGAGTTGTGGAGGTTTATGATGTTAAGTCAGAGTTAAATGAATTGAAGCCACGTTATGCGTTGGACGGTTGGCGAAAGTTTATGACTGAGAATAACTTGAGGTTTGGTGATATGTTTCACTTCGCATACGTGTCTTCACAACAGAAGATCGTATTAAATCAAGTTACCTCAGTTTAACAACGACATTTAAGTATGTTTTGATATCAGATATTATAAGTATGAATTTTTTGATGGTGATGTTGTATGTTTTTTTTTAAATTATTAACTTGATGTTTTGTTGCTATGTATAGCTAACATGATAAAACACTGTTATTAGCACTTTATGTTTTATATATAGATGATATCATGCTTCTTTTTGCTAATAGTAACTGCAATTAGTAGAAACTTGGTTTATTAATCGCAAATGTGACATTCTTCTGCATTTATGGGTTTATGAATTCAGAATAATGGATGGATATATATGATTGTATTTGGCATGATGATGTTGTGTTTCATGTTGTAAAAACCAGGGAATTGTCAGATAATAGATTGCTTTGCCCGATTAGATTATGTGTTAAATTATAGTTCTTTAAGTCATTGTTTCGTTTTCTTGAATTTTATGTAATTTTGTAAAGAAGTACAATAACAAACAGTGGTTTGAACATCTGTTTGCCTTTTGGTCAATAGTTAATGGAAACCCATGTTAGGTTTAACAGTGTTTTGAAGAGGAAAACAGTGTGAGAAGACAGTAGATCTGATTAAGTTAAACATCTGTTCAGACTTAAACAGATGTTTGGCCTTAAACAGATGTTTGGCCTTTTATATCAGAGGTTTGGACTTAAACAGATGTTTCACCTTAAACAGATGTTTTGCCATAAACAGATGTTTCACCTTAAACAGATGTTTTGCCTTAAACAGATGTTTGGCCTTCTATATCAGATATTTGGACTTAAACAGATGTTTTACCTTAAACAGATGTTTGGCCATAAACAGATGTGTGGCCTTAAAACAAACATCTGTTTAAGGTCATCATCTGTTTGACTATTGGTTAACATCTGATTGACTTTTGGTCAACATCTGTTTGAATTTTGGTCAACATCTCATTTAGTATTCAACAGTGTCACACCCCCAAAATCCACCCGCGGAATACCACCGCTCGGGAGCGTGACTGACCAGGATCAAGCCATCAATCATATCAAACCATAGCAATTAATAATAGAAGTAGTTAATATAAGTCACCATGACATGATTGATGTTTCAAAAACCAAACACTGTTTTAAGTAGCGGAAGCATAGTAAAGTAAATCCAAATAGTTTTACGAGTTATGAGTTCAACATCATCACGATCCATCTGCCCACAACGACCTGCTCTTCCCTGTGCAAGCTCCAAGTATACCTAAGGTCCTGCAAGGCATGCAGCAAATAATCAACAAACTAGTTGAGCGAGTTCACAGAAAGTAAGTTCATTGTGTAATGCATAAGTATAGCTAGTGGGGGCTTCCCATACTAGTGTGTAATAAAGGTGGGGGCTTCCCATGTTCATCCTGGTTAATGAGGGCTTCTCATTAACGGTACTTACTAGACTAACATCCGACCATGTGTTCTTCTTTACCGAGAACAGGAATACGTACAGGGTCACGTAGGCTTTACGTGACGTGCCCTTCCCCGAGGACAGTGGTACGCGTGGGGGCTACGTAGGCTTTACGCAGCGTGGCCTTCCGACCTGGAAGCCAGTAGATGGTATTGGGTCACGTAGGCTTTACGTAACGTGTCCTCCCGACCCGGGAGACATATGGCAAATATACTGGGTTACGTAGGCTTTACGTAACGTGTCCTGACTAACCTGAGGACGATGGTCTATAGTCTGGTATATGCGTAAGTACAAGTAACTCCTTTTACAATAACGTATCCAACCCAATTCCCAACCCGGGAATCCCATGCCTTGGCTGTGTGAACTCACCTTGGTTTGCTCGGCAGATACACAAAGAATATAAGTAGCAAGTAAATGGTCACTCACGTCCTATCATGGTTATTATACGAGTCAGGTTTGTATAGCACGTATATAGTAATCACGTATAGTCATGGCAAGCATGTACGCACGTAAGCAGATAAGACATAGCATGTGAGGATCCAATTGTCTAAGTCCAACCATACCCGGCCCAATGACATAAGCAGCCCAATAACAAAACAGTCCAGATTCTCAATCGGCCCAAATAGCAAGCACAAACAAGTCCAATAATAAACAGTCCACAGTTCAAATCGTTGGGCTCAATAGATTGGGCCCGTGACAGTGAAGGCCCAACAGTGTGCGTGTAAACGATGGTCTCGAGTCGTAACGGAGATCTCGAGTCGCAACCGGAGATTACGAGTCGCAACAGCTGGTTGCGAGTCGCAATGGAGATCTCGGTTCATCATGGTCTGGTTACGACTGATCATGTGCTGGTTACGAGTCGCAACGGGACTCGCAACCGTAGTCTCGACTTGTGCTGGCTTGGTTACGAGTGGGATTCTGACTCGCAACTATGGTCCCGACTCGCAACCAGGTGTCGAAACCGCGTATGTAACTGATTTCCATAATTCCTGCATTGACTTATCCGTGATTCTAGCAAACATCTAAGGCAGTTTCGAAATCAGATCAATCACAGAAATTCATCAACAGTTAATTCAGATTTCATGCATATCCATAACAATTCAAGAACATCAAACCGGCAATTTAATTAGTAATCATGCATATGAACAATAGTAACATTCATAACAATACATACATTCTAACATGGATCCCGATTACCAACTCTACCCGATCAAACAATGTCTAACAGCCGATTACTAACTACTCGGTGCTTATATCCAAAACGTCAATTATTGTGATCATGTTTAGCATACATGAGTCGATTAACAAAACTAAATCAATTATCACCCCAATCAATACATCAACAAGAATTCTCGGTTAAGCAACACCAACATACAAAACCATACGATAACCATTTAACAAGCAATCTAATTATCAAGCACTAACCGGTTGGATTGAAGGTAGAGGATCGATTCGTTTCACAAGCTTCAAAGTGTGTGTGTGTGTGCCGTCGGGTTCCAAGCAAGCCGAGAGAGAGCAAAGCTTCTAGGGTTTGTGTGTGTGTGTTTGTGATTTGCAAAAGTGGTGAAACAAGCCCCTTGTTCCGGTTTTGTGTTGCGAATGGGGAGTGGGCCGAGCCCACTCGGTTGTCTAATGGACCCGAGAACAAGGAGTGGCCCCAAGGGCTTTGTGTGGCCGGTTCACATACATACGACATACATACACACATAATGCATATAACATAACATATATCATGAAATCAATTAATCATTCAGGTTTATAAAATCACATATCGTGCACAAACGTTACATCAAGCAAGCCTAAAGTTCGAGTTGTCACATTATCCCCAACTAATTGGAAATTTCGTCCCGAAATTTGGTATGCACTCACTGAGGAAGCTAGGTAAACTGTACTGTTCACTGGTTTTCCTGGGGTGTCACATCCTCCCCCCGTTGATCTGGAATTTCGTCCCGAAATTCCGAAGTAGTAGCTTCAGCCTCAGTAGTGGTTGCCTTGTTCCCGAATAACTGGGGGTACTTTTCTGTCATCCTGTCTTCGCGTTCCCAGGTGTACTCTGGGCCACGTGTGGAGTTCCAACGAACTCGGACAAGAGGGATTCTCTTGTGTTTGAGGACCTTCACATCCCGGTCCGTGATTTCAACTGGTTCCTCGACGAACTGTAACCGCTCGTCGATAGTGAGTTCTTTAAAAGGAATGATAAGATTTTCATCTGATAGGCACTTCTTTAAGTTCGATACATGAAAGACATTGTGAACTGCCCCGAGTTCAGCTGGTAGGTTCAACTTGTAGGCTACCTTGCCAATCTTTTCTATAATTTCGAATGGTCCGACGTACCGCGGATTCAGTTTACCCCGTTTGCCAAAACGAACCACACCCTTCCAGGGTGAGACTTTCAATAAAACCCGGTCCCCGACCTCAAATTCCAATGGCTTTCTACGCTTATCCGCGTAGGCTTTCTGACGGTCGCGTGCTGCCGCCATGCGTTGTCGTATTTGTGCAATCTTTTCTGTGGCGTCCACAACAATCTCTGGACCCGTGATCTGACTATCTCCCACCTCTGCCCAACAGAGAGGTGACCGGCATTTACGCCCGTACAATGCCTCGAATGGAGCGGCTTGAATGCTGGTATGGTAACTGTTATTGTAAGAAAACTCCACCAAAGGGAGGTGCTTTTCCCAGCCGTTGCCGAAATCGATAACGCATGCCCGAAGCATGTCTTCGAGAGTTTGGATCGTACGCTCAGACTGCCCATCCGTCTGAGGGTGGTATGCTGTGCTCATGTCTAATCGTGAGCCGAAAGATTTATGCATTGCTTGCCAAAGTTCTGACGTGAATCGTGCATCGCGATCCGAAATGATAGATGTGGGCACCCCGTGCCTCGAGACAACTTCTTTAAGATATACGTCTGCGAGAGTGGAGAACTTATCCGTTTCCTTAATCGGCAGGAAGTGTGCAGACTTGGTGAGTCGATCAACTATGACCCATATCGTATCGTTCCCATGCTGGGATCTAGGTAGGCCTGTAACGAAATCCATGGAAATTTCTTCCCATTTCCACTGAGGTATCTTAGGCTGCTGAAGTAGGCCAGCTGGTTTCTGATATTCGACCTTGACTCTCGCACAGGTCAAGCACTTTCCAACGTACGTAGCAATGTGGGCCTTCATACTAGGCCACCAATAAGTAGTGCTGATGTCGTGGTACATTTTATCCGACCCTGGATGTACCGAGTAGCGAGACTTGTGAGCTTCATCCATAACAAGTTCGCGTAAACCGCCATAAAGTGGGACCCAAATCCGGCCCGTTACGTAATAGGCGCCGTCTTCCTTCTGTTCCATTTGTTGTCGTGAGCCGCGTAAGGCTTCAGCCTTGACGTTTTCGGGCTTCAGTGCTTCTGTCTGAACAGCTCGTATCTGAGCAGGAAGGCTAGACTGAATCGTAAGCTGTAGCGCTCGCACGCGCCGTGGCAAAGTGTCTTTTCGACTAAGGGCATCAGCCACAACATTGGCTTTGCCTGGATGGTACTTGATGGCGCATTCGTAGTCATTAAGTAACTCGACCCATCGTCGTTGACGCATGTTCAAATCCTTCTGCTTAAGAATATGCTCGAGACTCCTGTGATCGGTGTAAATCGTGCACCTGGTACCGTACAGGTAGTGTCGCCATATCTTAAGCGCAAAAACAACAGCTCCCAGCTCTAAATCGTGCGTCGTGTAGTTCCGTTCGTGAACCTTGAGTTGACGAGAGGCGTAAGCGATAACCTTGTCGCGCTGCATTAACACACATCCCAATCCCCGAATGGATGCATCACAATAAACCACAAAGTCATCCGTGCCCTCTGGCAATGAGAGGATAGGTGCACTGCAAAGTCTATCCTTTAGGTGCTGAAAAGCAGTCTCCTGGGGCTCTCCCCAGCGATAGGTAACACCCTTCTGTGTCAGTAACGTAAGCGGCTGAGCAATCTTCGAGAAATCCCTGATAAACCGTCTGTAGTAACCTGCCAGACCCAAGAATTGGCGTATTTCTGTCGGTGTACGCGGTGCAGGCCAGTTCCTGATCGAATCTACCTTGGATGGATCGACATGGATCCCATCCTTGTTCACCACGTGGCCTAGAAAGTGGACTTCACGAAGCCAGAAGTCGCATTTAGAAAACTTAGCGTACAGCTGTTCCTTCCGAAGGAGTTCCAAAATCAGGCGAAGATGCTGCTCGTGCTCCTCCTGACTCTTGGAGTAAATCAGGATGTCGTCGATGAACACAATGACGAACTTGTCGAGATAGGGTTTGCACACCCTGTTCATAAGATCCATAAATACCGCAGGCGCGTTCGTTAACCCGAATGGCATGACGAGAAACTCGTAGTGACCGTAACGAGTTCTGAATGCAGTCTTGGAGACGTCCTCATCCCGGACTCTCAGCTGATGATAACCAGACCTCAAGTCTATCTTCGAGTAGTAGCACGACCCTTGCAACTGGTCGAATAAGTCGTCTATGCGTGGAAGAGGATAACGGTTCTTCACCGTCACCTTGTTCAGTTCCCTGTAGTCTATACACATCCTGAACGTACCATCCTTCTTTTTCACGAAAAGTACTGGAGCTCCCCAAGGCGAAGAGCTTGGTCGAATGAAACCCTTTTCCAAGAGCTCTTGTAATTGCTTTGACAATTCCTCCAATTCCGATGGAGCTAGGCGATATGGTGCGCGAGCTATGGGTGCTGCTCCTGGAGCGAGCTCGATCTGGAATTCGACCTGACGATGAGGCGGTAAGCCAGGTAAGTCTTCAGGAAACACCTGAGGGTAATCACGTACAATCGGAATATCCTCCAATTTCTTTTCCTTCGTCGATGCATCTGAAACTAGTGCCAGAATGGCAGTGTGCCCCTTACGTAAGCATTTCTGAGCCTTCAAGAAAGAGATGATGCCCACCACTGCACCACTCTTGTCGCCTTGAACTTCTAGAGGTTCCTGACCAGAACGAGGAATGCGAATAACTTTTTCGCTGCATAAGATTTCTGCCTGGTGTTGGGAAAGCCAATCCATCCCAATCACGACGTCGAAGCTACCCAAAACTATGGGAATGAGATCAATGGAGAAGGCTTGACCAGCTAGGATAAGATTACAACCCTGAACTACGTGCGTGGCTTCTAGACTTTTACCGTTAGCTAACTCTACTACATGTTTGGTGGGTAAAAGTGTTGGTGCACGTTTTAGCAGTTGACACATTTTCACAGACATATAGCTTGTATCCGCACCCGAATCAAATAAAACAGTAACGTAAATATTGTCAAGGAGAAACTTACCCATGACAACGTTGGGATCGTTCACTGCGTCGCCTCGACCTAGCACAAAAGCACGACCACGAGCTTCATTGCCGTTGTTGTTGTTGTTTCCACCATTGTTGTTCCCGTTGCCCTGGTTGTTATTGTTGTTGCGGTTCTGGTTCAACTGAGGGCAATCGCGTTTGAAGTGACCTTCAGCCCCACACTGGAAACATCCCCGGTTTCCACGCTGTGGCTGCTGCTGCTGCTGCTGGTTCTGTGGAGCTGGTTGCTGAGGCTGCTGATTCTGATTCGCAGGACGTGGGCTCCTACAATCTTTGGCCTCGTGACCCATCTTGAGACACCTTTGACAGCGACCCTTGTTACATGGGCCGTGGTGATGCCTGTTGCAGTTGTGGCACCTGGGTTGACTACCCTGATATCTCCTCTGTCTGTGACCACTAGAGGATTGCTGACTGGGACTCTGATAGTGATCGATCTTCTGCTGCTGAGCTTGTGGCTGAACAGATGCTGAACCTTTGCTGGAATCCCCATCCCATTTTCTTTTACTGTCACCAGATGTAGCAGGAGTAACTGAGGTAGTGACATTAGCAGTAGCATTAACACGCTTGGGCAATCTATTCTGTTCCACTGCCTGATCGGTGATACGGTGAGCGAGACGCTGTATTTCCTGAATGTTTTCGAGATTAGCCGACGTCACGTGGCTCTGAATTTCTGGCGCCAATCCCTTGAGATACAACTCAATGCGCTTGTATGGAGGGTCCACCATAGTTGGACACAGAACGGCCAGCTCATTGGACCGTTTGGTATACGCTTCGATTTCCGATCCAACCATTTTCAAGTTATAAAGCTCATCTTCCAGCTTGTGTATGTCTTCCCGCGTGCAATACTCACGCTTGATGAGTTCCTTAAAGTCGTTCCATGGGGTGGCGTTAGCAGCTGCCAACCCTAAAATCTGCACTTGTGCGTTCCACCAAGTGAGCGCAATCCCTTCAAGTGTGCCAGTGGCGAACTTCACCCTGCGAGCCTCAGGGCATTCGCACATTTCGAAAACCGACTCGAGCTTTTCAAACCAGTGGAGGAGTCCAACTGCTCCCTCTGTGCCACTAAACGAGCTAGGACGACATTCCATGAAGTTCTTGAAGGTGCACCCAGGCTGCTGCTGAGCGGGTTGACCTGCTTGGGCGGCTGCAACTGCCGCAGCAATGAGAGCCTCTAGCTGGGCTTGAGTCATGTTAATTCGTGCGGCCATTGATCTTCATAGTAACAAGTAGCATACATAAGAATGGTTCGCGAGTAGGGCGATGACAGAAAAGCGTAGGCATATAGGTGTTCTCATGAAATCAAAGCATGTGTATCTAAGCGTAATGCGAGCAAAGTTCTAAGCAGTTCTAGCAAACAGGCAATAAACATAACATAACCCTTATTACCTAGGATGTCGAGTCTTGCACGTGGAGCGAAGCGTCGTTGTGGATCGTTGAGAGCACTGTTCTGGTTATAGTCCGGTTTTAATAAAAACGTTTTCCCATATTAAAACCTAGTTCTCTATAACCAATGGCTCTGATACCAATCTGTCACACCCCCAAAATCCACCCGCGGAATACCACCGCTCGGGAGCGTGACTGACCAGGATCAAGCCATCAATCATATCAAACCATAGCAATTAATAATAGAAGTAGTTAATATAAGTCACCATGACATGATTGATGTTTCAAAAACCAAACACTGTTTTAAGTAGCGGAAGCATAGTAAAGTAAATCCAAATAGTTTTACGAGTTATGAGTTCAACATCATCACGATCCATCTGCCCACAACGACCTGCTCTTCCCTGTGCAAGCTCCAAGTATACCTAAGGTCCTGCAAGGCATGCAGCAAATAATCAACAAACTAGTTGAGCGAGTTCACAGAAAGTAAGTTCATTGTGTAATGCATAAGTATAGCTAGTGGGGGCTTCCCATACTAGTGTGTAATAAAGGTGGGGGCTTCCCATGTTCATCCTGGTTAATGAGGGCTTCTCATTAACGGTACTTACTAGACTAACATCCGACCATGTGTTCTTCTTTACCGAGAACAGGAATACGTACAGGGTCACGTAGGCTTTACGTGACGTGCCCTTCCCCGAGGACAGTGGTACGCGTGGGGGCTACGTAGGCTTTACGCAGCGTGGCCTTCCGACCTGGAAGCCAGTAGATGGTATTGGGTCACGTAGGCTTTACGTAACGTGTCCTCCCGACCCGGGAGACATATGGCAAATATACTGGGTTACGTAGGCTTTACGTAACGTGTCCTGACTAACCTGAGGACGATGGTCTATAGTCTGGTATATGCGTAAGTACAAGTAACTCCTTTTACAATAACGTATCCAACCCAATTCCCAACCCGGGAATCCCATGCCTTGGCTGTGTGAACTCACCTTGGTTTGCTCGGCAGATACACAAAGAATATAAGTAGCAAGTAAATGGTCACTCACGTCCTATCATGGTTATTATACGAGTCAGGTTTGTATAGCACGTATATAGTAATCACGTATAGTCATGGCAAGCATGTACGCACGTAAGCAGATAAGACATAGCATGTGAGGATCCAATTGTCTAAGTCCAACCATACCCGGCCCAATGACATAAGCAGCCCAATAACAAAACAGTCCAGATTCTCAATCGGCCCAAATAGCAAGCACAAACAAGTCCAATAATAAACAGTCCACAGTTCAAATCGTTGGGCTCAATAGATTGGGCCCGTGACAGTGAAGGCCCAACAGTGTGCGTGTAAACGATGGTCTCGAGTCGTAACGGAGATCTCGAGTCGCAACCGGAGATTACGAGTCGCAACAGCTGGTTGCGAGTCGCAATGGAGATCTCGGTTCATCATGGTCTGGTTACGACTGATCATGTGCTGGTTACGAGTCGCAACGGGACTCGCAACCGTAGTCTCGACTTGTGCTGGCTTGGTTACGAGTGGGATTCTGACTCGCAACTATGGTCCCGACTCGCAACCAGGTGTCGAAACCGCGTATGTAACTGATTTCCATAATTCCTGCATTGACTTATCCGTGATTCTAGCAAACATCTAAGGCAGTTTCGAAATCAGATCAATCACAGAAATTCATCAACAGTTAATTCAGATTTCATGCATATCCATAACAATTCAAGAACATCAAACCGGCAATTTAATTAGTAATCATGCATATGAACAATAGTAACATTCATAACAATACATACATTCTAACATGGATCCCGATTACCAACTCTACCCGATCAAACAATGTCTAACAGCCGATTACTAACTACTCGGTGCTTATATCCAAAACGTCAATTATTGTGATCATGTTTAGCATACATGAGTCGATTAACAAAACTAAATCAATTATCACCCCAATCAATACATCAACAAGAATTCTCGGTTAAGCAACACCAACATACAAAACCATACGATAACCATTTAACAAGCAATCTAATTATCAAGCACTAACCGGTTGGATTGAAGGTAGAGGATCGATTCGTTTCACAAGCTTCAAAGTGTGTGTGTGTGTGCCGTCGGGTTCCAAGCAAGCCGAGAGAGAGCAAAGCTTCTAGGGTTTGTGTGTGTGTGTTTGTGATTTGCAAAAGTGGTGAAACAAGCCCCTTGTTCCGGTTTTGTGTTGCGAATGGGGAGTGGGCCGAGCCCACTCGGTTGTCTAATGGACCCGAGAACAAGGAGTGGCCCCAAGGGCTTTGTGTGGCCGGTTCACATACATACGACATACATACACACATAATGCATATAACATAACATATATCATGAAATCAATTAATCATTCAGGTTTATAAAATCACATATCGTGCACAAACGTTACATCAAGCAAGCCTAAAGTTCGAGTTGTCACAAACAGAACTTTGAATAACTCAACATCTGTTTAATTTGTTGTTTCGTTTTCTTGAATTCTATGTAATTTTGTAAAGTAGTACAAAAACAAACATTTTTACAAAATCCCAAATCACTCTACCATTTAAGTAATTTTGTAAAGTAGTTTGCTATCAACATAATGGAATTGCTGTTGAATAAACCTATTGATCATTAGTGTATATCAATTTTATAAGTCTGCACTAATTATTTTTTTACTCTCTGTCAATATGGGCTATGCAAGGTTTTCTAAGAAACGACCCGTGTTTGCACATGGGTCTTACCGCTAGTACTATATTATAATGTAAACCTATGGGAGACACGTGTCATTCATTAGAGCTATCTGCTCTGTTTTTCCCGCCTCTTTCCCCTCCTTGATTATCTCCAACTTAATTATAAATACTTATTTTTTATAATTAAAGATATTCAATATCTCCTCCTTAATTATCTCATACTTAATTATAAATACTTATTCTTTTTATAATTAAAAGTATTCATTATATATACATATTAATAAGTGATAAGACTAGTATTCAAAGATATATAAAAATAATCTATTCACTTCACATAAAATTATCTTGAATTATATAAATAAAATATTAATACATTCGATTTTCACTATTGTCTAGCGTGTTTTTTTATTCCTCTCATCCTCACTTATTTACATGACATATATTATTCTTATATATTTTTGTGTGTTATTTTAGTTAAGAAACATCTGAATAGTATATATGCATATAATAAATTATTTTAGATATTAGTTGGTATATAGTATATCCATATAATAAATACAAATGAATCGTTTTGTCAATCAATATATTGTTTAGTATAACATGTTATTTATTAATAATAATTTCAAAGATTTTTGCTATATAATTATTTTATTTTCTTTTTTTCTTATCTCTTATATATTTAATATTTCTTTTCTTAACTCTTTCTTTTGTTTTTCTGCTTATTAATAACTATTTAATATTAAAATGATTCAACCACGTGTAACACACACGTTTATAACCTATTAATAATTAAATAAAGAAAAGAAAGTAAAATGTTATAACTTATGTAATACAAAAGTTTCTAACGTAATAATAAATAAAAAAACAAAGTACAATATTATAAAAAGCATATAATAAATCAAAGTTCATTAAAAAAAAAAAAACCATACATTGATGACTGTGTGTGTTAATTGATTATATTATTGGTATTCAAACCGTATAATACACGTGTATATTCAATCTTGCAATGTATAAATTTTTAAATATGTAACTTTTTTATTACTTAGTATATATTATATTTATTTAGCTCGTGTAATATACGAGGTTCTAACCTAGTGTGTAAATTATACATATCAATTTAAAGGCACGATGAATAATGTTAAGAATTTTTTAAATATTAGAAATGGATATGGTGTCGTTATCGT
Source organism: Helianthus annuus (assembly GCF_002127325.2). NCBI lineage: Eukaryota > Viridiplantae > Streptophyta > Magnoliopsida > Asterales > Asteraceae > Helianthus > Helianthus annuus. The sequence goes on from NC_035446.2 coordinate 105,063,799, forward strand.
ACCAAATCCAATTGGAATCAACGATGTATAGTTATTTACATTTTTTTATTCTAAACAACATATTTTTTTGTACCGTAAATTATATGATTGTTGATAACAGTATTAAAGACATATTTTTTATTGTAAACTATACGAGTATGGATATGTGACGAATTTAATAGATTTCGACCGAATAACATTGGTACCGATATCGGCAATATCAGAAACCGGTATTCGTTTTTTATGGTTTTTTATTGATGTAAAAGATGCATCGATATCCTTTTGAGCATATCGCGCCTTTGTTTTTTTAGCTTTCTCTTTCAGTTACAAAAGTGAGTGTCAGTATTGAATCGAACCTATACCAACTGAGTTACTGCCGCATAGCGCGGGAGAAAACCCACTAGTAATATATAGTTTTCGCATAAGAAATAAACCTAAATTAATATTCAAACATACGCCACGCGTATATGCTAGTCACATGACAACCTTGATTGTTTTCATGATTCCTTAAAATAACAACCTCGTATATTCTAACAATATAACTGTGCATAATTTAGAAGCGACAATACACGGACACGTTGTTTGCATACATACAATCAACCCCCGTAACCAGAATTTGCACCCTATTGATTTCCGTTCCCACAAATCTAATTCCCTGAATCCATCTGCAAAAACCGTCAGCCGATCCAATCCAATCCAACCTTTAACAAAATCATGGAGGATGAACAGAAAAAGGAGCATAAACAGACCATCTGGATGCTTGATCCACCCACGGACCGCCCGGTTCGCGTCTACGCTGACGGCATATACGATCTCTTCCACTTTGGTCACGCCCGCTCCCTCGAGCAAGCCAAGAAATCGTAAATTTTTAACCTCTTTCATGTTATTCAATCCGTTTTTTTTATTCTGTCTCTAATTGTGTATTATGATGTGTTGATTTTTTAGGATCTGTTTTTACGTTTTCGTCCTGAAATGTTTGATTTCGAAATTTTTGGTTATTTTTTTCCATATTTCCAAACTAGGGTTGTAAATGAACCTAACGTTTAGGGCACCGTTCGATAGGAAGTTCGTTTATGTTCATTCATGCGTATGAACAAGGAAATCCGTTCGATTATTTATATGAACAAACATGAGCAAAGGTCGTGAATGTTTGATAATGTGTCGGTTCATTTACTTTGGTTAATGCTAGTTCATGTCCGTTTGATTATGTTTGATAAACCCCCGAACTTTTCGCTCAGTAGTGTCCGGTATGTAGTTTTCGTATAGAATTTTTTTAGGTATATACATTTTCGACCCCCGGTTTTATAATTTTTAGGTATAATTTTAGGTTCGGTGACTTCTGACCCCTGTCGAAAATCTCAAGCTTCGTCACTGCGCGAGATTAAGAATATTGTTGATTTTGGTTCTTAAAAATAATTATATGTTCATTTGTGTTCGTTTATTAAGTTAATGAACAAACACAAACAAGAGAAAACGAACAAAACCTTTTCCTTAATGAACGAAGACGAACATGAAATTCCGTTCAGTTATGAATTCGTGAACCGTTCGCCTGTGTCCCATATATTCTTTTTTCGTATTTAAGAGAGATTATAATATATTGCATTTCAATCATTTTCTTATATTATAAAAAATCAATTGAATGTGACTGCAGTGTATGTATGTATCTATGTAAGTCCAACTTACAATTTCTGTAATGCCTAAATTAGGTTTCCAAATACTTATCTGTTGGTTGGATGCTGCAATGATGAAGTTACACACAGTTTAAAGGGGAAAACAGTCATGACGGACCAAGAACGCTATGAATCCCTCCGTCATTGCAAGTATGTTTAAATTTTACGATAAACTGCTTAGTTATTGATGCAACCGGTTTGAAAGTTCTTTGTTTTTCCTTTTGTGCAGGTGGGTTGATGAAGTAATCCCAGATGCACCATGGGTTATGAACCAGGAATTTATCGATAAACATCGGATTGACTACGTGGCTCATGATTCTCTACCGTAAGGTCAACCTACCCAAAACTGTATACAGTTTGTTCCTCAAAAAAGGTTTTATTTGTCTATAAAATAGTCATGAAATGATAGCTGATCCTCGAATAGTATATAATTTAGAACACTAGAACATACATTACTGATAACAAAAACAATGAGAATGTGAACATATATGTGATGTGTTAATTGCTTTTGTCGTCTTGAACTTTCAGTTATGCCGATGCAAGTGGAGCAGCAAACGATGTGTACGAATTTGTAAGCTCACTCATTATCCAATATAGATGTTTATACACGGATCGTTGTCTGAAAAAAAAACAGAAATATTAATCATTTTGGCCGGTTGTGACTTTTGTTCCTTGTGCACTCTTAGACCATGAATGATGCGTTTTGTGGTTTAACTTAATATTTTTTAAATAATCTTTGGTTAGGTCAAATCTATTGGGCGGTTTAAGGAAACAAAACGAACAGAAGGCATATCCACATCCGATATAATCATGAGAATCGTCAAAGATTACAACAACTATGTCATGCGCAATTTGGATCGAGGCTATTCAAGAAGGGACCTTGGTGTCAGCTATGTGAAGGTATGTATACTTTTATCGAAATGTGCATCTTGCAGGGGCGTAGCTTTGTGGGGGTCGGGAGGAGCGCCCGACCCCCCGAACTTTTCACTCAGTAGTGCACGGTATGTAGTTTTCGTATAGAATTTTTTAGGTATATACGTTTTCAACCCCCCGGTTTTATAATTTTTTTAGGTATATACGTTTTCGACCCCCGGATCGTAAATCTCAAGCTTCGCCACTGGCATCTTGTATCCTATATTGTATTCTTGTGTTCGTTAGGTTAATTATTAATATTTGAGTTTGCATATGTTATAATTAATATCCCAGGAAAAGAGGTTGAGAGTGAACATGAGTTTAAAGAAATTTCAAGAAAAAGTGAAGAAACAACAAGAAAAGGTCGAAGAGAAGGTACACCCTCTTCTCCCCAGATAATCCATCGATTTTGCCGTTTTGGTGCGTTTATCGTAATCGTTCATTGTTTCTAATGTTGGTATCGCAGATCAGTACAGTGGCAAAATCTGCCGGTATGAACCATAACCTTTGGGTCGAGAACGCCGATCGTTTGGTTGCTGGTTTTCTTGAAATGTTTGAAGAAGGCTGCCACAAAATGGTGAGAGATTTTCATACAGATTGATTTACAAGATTTAACCCCATTTTTAACAAATAAATTATACCACATTTTCAGGGAACCGCGATTAGGGATCGGATTCCCTTACAGTTGATCAAGGGAAACTCGGGTGAACTCGCATATGACGATTATAATGACGACGACTATCATGACGACGACTATCATGACGATGATTATCATGATGATGATGAGTATTATTACGATTATAGCGCTGAGGAAGAAGAGTATTCTGATGGAGTTGACTGTGAACCATCATCACAATGAAGTTTATTGTTTTAGTTACTGTTTATGTAATAAATATTTGACCATATCCTACTGGCTTCTAACTTATTTAGTTAATGTATGACAAACTTATATACATCACTCTTTGTAGCATGGAAGTTTTGATGGTCATATCTATAGATGTATTTATACATAAATATTGAATAATTAAGAAACGGGCCGGCAAAATTACATGTAACTTTAAACCATGTAACATCGTTATCATCATGTTGACCGTTAATCTTCTGCTTGCTTTTGACCCGAATAAGATGATTCCTGAGGCGGTCCAGAGGTTTTCGGGTATGCAGTCCTTTTGTCTATCGGTTTTGCAAGTTCTACAAACACAACTCTACCATCTACATACTGCGAGAACGTAAATGTTAGTTTCTTAAAATGATGATCCGAACTTGGAAACTTAAAAGGGGAAAAAAAAACCTTCTCGTCCATTGCTTCTAGAGCGCTCATGGCATCATCTTGATTCGTGTATTGAACGAATGCATACCCTTTTGATTTATTTGATCTCTGGTCTTTAACAAGCTTAACTAAACACAACTCGACGCGATACATGGTTAGGATGGCGAGAATAATGTTGAAAATTTCTCGTAAAAATACCGAGTGTTGGAAAATCTCACTAAGATAGGAAATGCATGCATACCTTCAGCTATCTGGCCAAAATTTGAAAACTCTTCCTTTAAAAAGCTTTCACTGGTTGTGTATGATAAATCTACAATTCAAAATAAACCGTTAGAAACTTAATATGCAACATGACAACTCGATATTTCTTCACACAACTTGTAACACCCGTGCGGCCATGCCCTCACACACACACGTATGCAGTTAATATCGGTGATATATCAGTGATATATCGGTCCCCTAGTAAAATATCGGTGTCAAATATTAGTCAAAATATCGGTACCAATATTATGAGCGATATTGACCGATAAACCGCTATATCACCAATATATCACCGAATTATTAGTGTTAAATTGCTATATATATAAATTCTGCATGATATTAAAATTACCGATATCCTATCTCACCGATATAACCTATATCTCAAATATCGGTCAAGGACCGATATCCAATATTTTATCAACTTCTGCAAATGATTTTATAAAATTTACATACCATAGCTCATTTATTCCATAAACAGAGTTCAAATTTATCATAGTAAATGAAAGCAATACAAGTAGGGTTAATATTTGATACAGATAATATAAAGATGCATATATATTTATATGAATTGGAAGCAGAGGGGCTTACTTCTGACGATAATTTTGCTAGCTAGTGGGTACTCGACGAAACAAGCACGCAGCTTTAAGGATTGGGAGTTCATTGAACGATTTGGAAGTGGTGTTGTTCCGATTGTGGGTCTAAACCATCCAATTGTTGACATTGCCGCTGCAATTTCAAGATTTTTCTGATTAGGGTTTACTGTAAAAATGTTTGTCCCCTTCTTTTTCGCCTCAAATTACATATATATATTTTAGGGAAAAGATGAAATATAAAGTTTATTTTGGCTAGAAAGTGTAGGAAGCAATAGGATTAGGACATGTGACAACATTTAAAATAAAGAAAAAAATGTATTTTACTCAATCCAACCATTTCTTCTTCCTTTTCAAAAGCCAGTAACTTCAAAACCCATCATTTTCAAAACTCATCATCTTCAACCATTTCTTCACTTTCTATCTCAATAATCACTACATTATAGTGCGATTTTTATCACCAATCAATGATTCAAACACCCGATCAACGTGTTCTTCAACTTTTTTGAAGAAAACCCAGTTTAATTTCATAAAAAATATCACGTTTTTCCGGTGATTTTGGAGATAGTCACTCGATTCGTTCGATTCGAGCGTTGATAAGTGTTTCAATCATTCAAATTTCATCATTTAAGAAATCACTTCGATCCATGTAAGAAATTCTTTAATTTCATTTTTACGATCTGGGTTTTTAATTTATTCATTGTGTTTTACGATCTTGGCGAGGGTCCGGGGGCAGCGCCCCTGGTAGCGGGGTCCCAGGGGCGGCAGCCCCTGCGGGGTCCAAGGGGCAGAGCCCTTGGCTGGTTCTGTAAACAACAGGTTCTGGTCATTGCGTTTTAGTTAGATTCTGGTTCTGTGAACAACAGTTTCTGGTCATTGCGTTTTAGACAGTTTCTGTTCATTGCGTTTTAGAAATAAAACATTTTTGAAGTGTTTTTACTCATTGCGTTTTAGGTAAACACATTTTTATGTGTATTCAGTTCATTGCGTTTTAGAGAGAACAGTTTCTTTTGTGTTTTTAGGCCATTGCGTTTCAGAAATAAGACATTTTTATGTGTTTTCTAGGCATTGCGTTTTAGAAATAAGACATTTTTAAGTGTTTTCTGGCCATTGCGTTTTAGAAATAAGACATTTTTAAGTGTTTTCTGGCAATTGCGTTTTAGAAATAAGACATTTTTAAGTGTTTTCTAGCCATTGCGTTTTAGAAATAAGACATTTTTAATTGTTTTCTGGCCATTGCGTTTTAGAAATAAGACATTTTTAAGTGTTTTGGGTGCATTGCGTTTTAGGTAAAACACATTCAGTCCATTGCGTTTTAGAAAGTACACTTTCTTTTGTGTTTTTAGGCTATTGCGTTTTAGAAATAAGACGTTTATTTGTGTTTTCTGGTCATTGCGTTTTAGAAATAAGACATTTCTTTGTGTTTTTTGTGCGTGCGTTTTAGAAAAAGTCATTTTTTACGTTTTTTTTTTCATTGCGTTTTACGCAACTGAGTTTTCTCCATTGCGTTTTACGCAACTGGGTTTTCAAAAAAAATCGAAAATATAGAAATAGTATACTCGTTTTAAAGATAAAAAACGCTCGTTTTTTTGGTGCAATTTTATATAAAAATAATGTCGTATGAAAAAGTTATTAACGTTTAAAAAATGGGGGGAATTTGAGGAGAGAGAAACTATTGTGTTGGATTGACTAGAATGCCCCTAACAAACCCACGCGCCTCTTTTTTTTTTTTGCTTCAATTTCATTCATTTAATCTTAGCTCTTGATTAACTAAATGGATGGTCAATATCACTTCCTAGCCTTCCTAGCCAAATAAACTTCCTATTGTATCTCCACCCTGTATTTTAGAGTTAAATGTCATTTTAGTCCCGGTGGTTTGAACCAATTTGCCAGTTTAGTTCAAAGGTTTGAAATGTTGTCATTTTAATCCATATAGTTTCAAGCGATGTCATTTTAGTCCATTGGGTTAACTCCGTCCATTTATTATGTTAGCTAGAAGGGTAATCCGATCATTTTATATGGTCGAATTGTCCTTCTAGTTAACAAAATTACATATAAAATAACCGAAATGTCCTTCTAGTTAATAGAATAAAAGGATGGAGTTAACCTAGTGGACTAAAATAGCAACGTTTGAAACTATTTGGACTAAAATGGCAACGTTTCAAACCTTTGGACTAAACTGACAAAATGACCCAAATTAGAGGGACTAAAATGGCATTTAACTCTATATTTTATATTCCATATTCATTTAGGGTGTTTATAAAAGGGTTAAATAACTTGAATCTGATTGAATCAAAAGATAACGTCATCTTTGGGATAGAATAAGGCTTAGGGAACATTAGGTTTTGGGTTTGATTCCCCATAAGTGGAGTTTTTCCTAGGTTTATCGAATTTTTAAATGGAGATGGATATGATCGGGTGGTTCCGTTGGTGGCACTCTAGTGGTCCTTCAGTGATCCAAATTTGTCATAGAAAAAAGGTAAAAGGTTTAGATGATGAGCTAGTTTTTTTATTTAAACGGTACCGTTTTTCATGGTTTGACATTTCGGTCTAGTTTTGGACCTTGAAACTAGTCATAGAAACTAAATCGGCTGTTAATTTTTATTATTTTTTATATATTTTTTTTGAACAACAAATTTCTTTTATTCCTGTCGTCTGTGAGACTTGAACCCAAGACATCCCCCTCCCAAGGTGTTTAAAGGTTTTGTTTTGCTTTTGTCAATGGACCACCACCCCTTTTATTATTATTATTTTTTATATTATTTTAGTTTTTAAACATTTAGGTATTTTAACAACCAGCATGTCTCCTTAAGACATTTAGGTGCTGTTTGTTTTTTCTGCGGGAAAAGGTCTGCAGTCTGCGGACCACATCTGCAGGCATCTGCAGAAGAAGAGGTGGACCAAATGTCTGCAGTCTGCAAGGAGAAGATGGTTTGTTTTTTTACTTCTACAAAACCCCTTCTCACACACACAACACACACACTGATCTCTCTCTCCTCCCTCGATCTCTCTCTCTCTGCCCTTCATCATCCTCACAAACACCCATCCCCTTTCCCTGCTCGATGTCGGACCGGTGATACACCGGCCGACGGCGATTGTTCCAGCCGACGACAACCCCCCCCCCATCCTTCTTGGGTTCTCGATAACCCACACCTGTGAATGAACCGGCCGAAGACCGACAGCCCTCTTTCCGGCGACACCCACCTGCAACACCCCTCACCATCTCGTCTCTTTTAGCTCCGACGAAGAAAACAACCGGCCACCACCACTCTTGGTGGTGGCGGCGGCACACATCAGCAGACACTGGGGACGAGTGAGGAGAGAGAAACGGCGAAGGAACCCCGTCGCCGCCGCTGATCACGGCGGCGATATTCTTGGGCTGTCCGACGATGCTAGGTGATGATGGAGATGATGATGATGTCTGTTGCCGCTGATGATTTCCAGGTCAGACGGTTCGAGCTTTTTTGTCTGTTGATTCTGTTGATTTGTGGAGGTGGTGGCGGAGCAGGGGTGGGAGGTGGTGGCAGAGTGGAGGTGGGCGGCGGAGGTGGAGGTGGTGGCAGAGGAGGTTGTGTCTGGAGGGAGAAGAGGAGAAGGTGAGAAGAGGTGAGCAGACCTTAGAAGACATGGGTCAATGTCTATGCCAAGAAGAGGTCTCGCAGACCTTTTTTAATGAAAGGTCTGCGAGAAAACAAACAAGCTGCAACACTCAAACGTCTGCGCGAGTCTGTGCGCGTCTGCGCGATGCAGACATAAGTGGCCAGAAGTGCTTCTGGCCAAAAAAAACAAACACCACCTTAGTTATGTACGTGCATTGTAATAAAGAAAAAACTTTTATTATCATTTTAAAATGTTAAATAAAAACTGATGTTCCAAAACAAAAACTAATGAAAGAATTGGTTTAAATCCTAAGGCTATGAATTCCCCTATTTCCACGCCCCTCTCTAAATGAAGAGATTTTATTGGCTCCAAAGAAAAAAAAAAATTGCAGACATCTTCCTTTACACACTTATTATTTCACTCATAGTCATGGAGGGCTCTTCACGCTTTCTTGGGGAGTTGCTCCATTACACCAGGCCTTAGAACCGAACAGTTAAATGACAAACCGGCCAGTCCAAGTGACTTACCCAGCTCAACGGATTTGGTTTATCGTTCCCCGAAATTGTAGTTATCAGTTTGGTGTAGAATTTTTGTAGCACAATTAACTTGTTTTCTAACGTATGTTTTTTATATATTTAATGATGTATTAGGGGGTGTTTGGCATAGCTTTTTTTATCTAAGGGGGTGTTTGGCCTAGCTTTTTTAACAAAGTTTATAGCTTTTTTTAGCTTTTTTTACAAAATAAGTTTAATTTGATGTTTGGTTTAGCTTTTTAAGCTTATGCTTATTAGCTTATATAAGCTAATTTGAATAAGCTTATTTAATGATGGTTTTTTAGCTTATTTGAAGAAGCCTTCTTTGTGTAAAGAGCTTATCCAAACACATTAAAAAGAGTTTATCAAATGATAGAAAATAAGCTTTTAATCCCAACTACTATATCTAACATACAATCTCGATGGACGATTCGGCTGGCCTGTTCGATCAGGATGCTTCCTGTTCGATCCGCCACACACTTCGAGTATTTTGCGACGATTTTCGACGTTTCGATTTCGATGGACGATGATACGAATGCGATAGAGTTCCTAGTCAAATTACTTTTAATCCCAACTACTATATCTAACATACAATCTCTTATAAGTCACGTTTCGATGTCGATTTCGATTGAGTCCGATTGCTTTTCGAGTTTCGATTCGATTTTCGATTGATTCGCTTGAATACCACACCAAACATAAAGTAAACATGCACAAGTAACACATAAGGCACACACACACGTATAACAATACCACGATTCGCATAATTTGAGTCTTGAGTTCGATTGATTGTTAGATCGGTTTGATTGCTGATTAGGTTAACTTTATCGCATTGTTACTTCCTATCATTCACAGTCGTAGATCGGTTCGCATTAAAACACATTTGATTACCTCGATTCTTGCTGATTACAACACTTACTCCACATAATACAACTAAAATATAAAATCGACTATCTACAGTCAAAGAAAGTCAAAGTTGACTTGGACTTTGACTTTGACTTTGACATTCGAAAACACGGGGTGTTACAGCCTCCCCTTGTTTAGGGAATTTCGTCCCGAAATTAGGCTCGAAGGCTACACAACACCGTGATTTACCAATTTGATGCTTCAGATCTATTTATTTAAACAACTGCGGGTACTTGGCCTTCATGTCGCTTTCGAGTTCCCAAGTGAACTCCGCGCCTCGTTTGCCTTCCCATCGGACCTTCACGATCGGGATGCGAGAGCGCCTGAGCTGCTTGGTTTGGCGATCCATGATTTCGACAGGCTTTTCCATGAAGTGTAACGTTTCGTTGACCTGAAGATCGTCGAGTGGTACGATTAGATCATGATCAGCAAGGCATTTTCGGAGGTTAGAGACGTGGAAAGTCGGGTGGACGTTACTAAGTTCCTCCGGTAATTCGAGTCTGTAGGCGACTTTTCCGATTCTTTCCAGAATCCTAAAAGGTCCAACATATCGAGGCGCGAGTTTCCCTTTCTTGCCGAATCGTACTACACCCTTCCAAGGTGATACCTTTAGGAGTACGTAGTCACCAACTTCGAATTCAAGGGGCTTGCGTCTTTTATCGGCGTAACTTTTCTGTCTGTTCCGAGCTTTCACCAAGTTGTCTCTAATCTGGTGGATTTTATCAGTCGTTTCTTGTAGAATCTCGGGACCGGTTAATTGTGAGTGACCGATCTCGTGCCACACAATAGGCGATCGACATCTTCTACCATACAAAGCCTCGAAAGGTGCCATTTGAATGCTGGCATGATAGCTGTTATTGTACGAGAATTCAACCAATGGCAGGTGTTTGTTCTAACTACCACCAAAATCTATAACACACGCTCGGAGCATGTCTTCAAGAGTACGGATCGTTCTTTCAGTCTGTCCGTCGGTTTGAGGGTGGAATGCGGTACTCAGATTGAACGACGTACCAAGGGCCGCTTGAAACGTTTCCCACAATCGCGAAGTGAACCGAGCGTCACGGTCTGAAATAATGCCACGAGGCGTACCATGATTACGAATGATCTCGTCGGTGTAGATTTGGGCTAGTCGTTCCACCTTGTAGTCTTCTCGTATCGGCAAAAAGTGGGCTGATTTCGTTAGACGATCGACTATGACCCAAATACTGTCGTGACCTGATGGCGTGGGCGGAAGTTTTGTTATGAAATCCATAGCTATGCTCTCCCACTTCCATATAGGTATCGGCGGTTGTTCGAGTAAGCCATAAGGTCTTTGATGTTCAGCCTTGACTCTTGCACAAGTTAAACAGCTTCCAACGTATAGAGCGATATCCCGTTTCATACCCGGCCACCAGTACTTATAACGAAGATCCTGGTACATCTTGTCTGCACCGGGATGAATAGAGTATCGGGACTTGTGGGCTTCGTTCATGATAATCTTTCGCAAATCGGTCTGCTTGGGGATCCAAATTCGGTCCAGATAATAGAATATCCCATCTGATTTGCTTACTAACTGAGCTCCATCGTGATAGATCCTCTCTTTCTTCAATGTACGCTCGTTAAAGCAAGCATGTTGGGCCTCACGAATAAGGGTTTCGAGATTGTGCTGGGCTTGGGTGTTTCGAGTACTGAGCACGTAACTCTTTCTGCTGAGCGCGTCGGCAACCACATTCGCCTTGCCTGGGTGATAACGAATCTCACAGTCGTAATCGTTGAGAAGTTCTACCCATCGGCGTTGACGCATATTAAGCTCTCTCTGACTAAAGATGTGTTGCAAACTCCTGTGATCAGTGTAGATCGTACACTTAGTGCCATACAGGTAGTGTCGCCAAATCTTCAATGCAAAGACAACCGCGCCTAGCTCGAGGTCGTGGGTTGTATAGTTCTTCTCGTGGATCTTGAGCTGACGAGATGCGTAGGCTATAACCTTGTCTCGCTGCATGAGAACACAGCCGAGACCAAGGTTAGAAGCATCACAGTAGACAATGAAGTTGTCGCTTCCGTCGGGCAGTGTAAGAATTGGTGCGTTGCACAGCATATGTTTGAGGGTTTGAAAGGCAGTCTCTTGTGCGTTTCCCCACACAAAAGGCTTGTCCATATGGGTGAGAGCGGTAAGCGGCACAACGATCTTGGAGAATCCTTCAATGAATCGTCGATAATAGTCCGCTAGTCCGAGGAAAGAACGAACTTCAGACGGGTTCTTGGGCGTAATCCAGCTTTTGACGCCTTCAATCTTCGCAGGATCGACATGGATACCCCGACTATTCACTATGTGACCCAGAAATTGAACTTCCTCCAACCAGAATTCGCACTTGGAGAATTTGGCATAGAGTTGGTTCCCCTGGAGTAACTCGAGAACCAAACGTAGATGTTGCGCGTGTTCGGCTTTCGATTTGGAATAAATCAAGACATCGTCGATGAACACGATGACGAAACGGTCAAGGTATGGCTTACACACGCGATTCATCAGATCCATGAAAACCGCGGGTGCGTTGGTTAAACCAAAGGGCATAACAACAAATTCGTAATGGCCATAACGGGTTCGAAAAGCGGTTTTAGGAATGTCTTCCTCCTGAATCCGTAGCTGATGATATCCTGAACGTAGATCGATCTTAGAGAAGCATGCTGCACCTTGTAGCTGATCAAACAAGTCGTTAATTCGTGGCAAGGGGTATCGGTTCTTGATGGTTAGCTTATTCAATTCCCGATAGTCGATGCACATCCGGAACGACCCGTCCTTCTTTTTGACGAAAAGGACTGGCGCGCCCCAAGGAGCGGTGCTTGGGCGAATAAAGCCTTTTTCGAGTAATTCCTGGAGTTGATTCGAGAGTTCCCGCATTTCGGATGGTGCGAGTCGATAAGGGGCTTTGGCGACAGGGTTAGCTCCGGGAATGAGGTCGATACGAAAGTCGATATCACGACTTGGTGGTAGCCCAGGAAGATCATCAGGGAACACCTGAGGAAATTCACGAACCATTGGAACATCTCTGACTTCAACTTTCTTTTTCTTTCCTTCCTTCGTTACTACGATGTTGGCCAAGAAAGCTCGGTATTCCTTGCGGAGATACTTGCTGGCTTGAATACACAACATGAGCTTGAGACCCTTCGATGTTGTTTCACCGTATACACATAGGAGATCACCATTCGCGAGCGAGAATCGAATCATCTTTTCAAAGCACACAACTTCAGCATGGTTTTCACGAAGAAAGTTCATGCCTATTATGATGTCAAAACTTCCGAGTTGCATCGGAATAAGGTCGATTGGGAAGATGTGATTGTTGAGTTCGAGAGTACAATCACGGAGTACTGAGTTAACGGAAATAGTTCTCCCTGTAGCAACTTCGACTTCGAATGACGAGGATAGATAGGAGCGCTTACGACTAAGGAGCTTCTCGAATTCAAATGACACAAAGCAGTTATCGGCTCCAGTATCAAACAAACATGATGCATAAATACCATTCACAAGGAACGTACCATTAACCACGTTGTTATCCGCCTGGGCCTGGCGGGCATTGATGTTGAAAGTTCGGGCATAGGCTGCTTGCTGCTGCTGCTGAGGCTGCTGTTGTTGCTGTTGCTGTTGGGGCTCTTGCTTGACTACCCTGTTTGGGCATCTGTTGGCAAAGTGGTTAGGGTCACCACATGCAAAGTAGACTCGAGCATTGACTGCTGGTGCTGGAGCTGCTGGTTGGCCTTGAGGGGCAGGGAATAGAGCTTGATTGGCAGTAGCTTGAACTGGGGCTTGACGGGGACCATAGCGACAGTTTGCAGTGAAATGACCGTACAGGTTGCAGTGAGCGCAAAAACGACAAGCTAGACCCACTGGATGGTGATACGAACATGTCGGGCAGAGTGGGTGAGGGCCTGTGTATGCACGCTTTGCTGGCGGTGCATTGATCACTGGAGCTGAGCGCTGGTGCTGCTGCTGTTGAGCTGGTACAGATTGTAGGGGAGCAGCGGTGGTTGCGGCAGCACAGCTCTTGTTGCTGGAGCTGTTGTTGTTGTTCTTCTTCTTCCTTCTTGAGGACTTGGAGGATTGGGCAGATGAGTCGGTGGGTGTTGCAGTGGCTTGATGCAAAGACTTGGTTTGCTTATCCCAGAAACCAGACTTGACTCGCTTATCATTGATCTCAGTGGCGAGTAGGTAGGTTTCCTCGATCGTTGCTGGCTTGGTGGCGTGAACAAAGTCGGCTACACAATCAGGTAGGGCTCGGATGTACTTCTTGATGGCTTGATCTGAGGTCTTGACTTGATCAGGACAGATAATGCTAAGCTGCTTGAAGCGAGCAGTGAGAGCAGCGTTGTCTCCATCTTTCTGCTTGATTCCCCAGAACTCGTCATCCAGCTTTTGGTGCTCATGAGGGGGGCAGAATTCTTCGATCATAATCGCTTTCAACTCCTTCCATGATAGCCCGTAAGCTGCATCGTTTCCGCGCTTGTTTCGTTCGGCCGTCCACCAGTCTAGAGCACGGGACTGGAAGACGCCTGTTGCATTGAGTGTGCGGAGATGCTTAGGACATCCGCTCTGGCGCAGAGTGACTTCGACCGAGTCGAACCAGTGAAACATGGCCGTTGGACCATCTTCGCCAGTAAACTCTTTTGGTCCGCATGCTTTGAACTGCTTGAAGCTGAAAGCAGCCTTGCTGGAATCCTTAGGGATTTCGGCTCGAGATTCTTCTGACGACTTGCTAGCGTTCTCATACACCTCACTCACAGCTTTCGCCACAGTTTTGGAGATGATAGCAGCGAGACGTCTGTCCCTCTTTTCCTGGCGGGTAAGTGGGGCTCGAGGTCGGGATCCAGACGACGACATGGTCTACAACAGACATCGTCACGAGTCTCAACACAACGAAATAGAATCTCACCTCACACGTCTACTACTCTCTAAAGCTTAGAATCACGTCGAAATACGTATCACATAAACATATAAGCACATAACCACATAACCACAGATACACATAAGCACAGAAGCACCTAGAACACAGAAGCACAGAAGCACAAAACACAGACACACGTAAATTACCTAGGCATTTAATCACTGAGGTAGTCAGAAAACAGAAACCTATACTTCAAAGTTCGCATGTCGTTCGAATATCGTATCAAATAGCATCGTATAGTATAGCCTAACTTAGTCGTACAGCACAGTATAGTATGATATCGTTTTAGAGTTGCGATAACTGGATGTCGAATTGAGATAGAACAGCAATTGCGAGTCGTGTGCGTCGATAGCAAAATCGAATAATATCCCAAAACATAAGCGTAAAACAAGAAGGCACACATAAACATATAAAATCATCAAGTCATCAGAGTACACAGTTACGGTTCTCAGAATCGAAACACATAAAATCGAAAGATAGATTGTCTGCGGCTACTAGACATCGACTACCCAAGGCAACTCGACTATTCACAGTAGACTTGTCGTCACTTTCGACTCTAGAGGTCGTGTTTCTGCCTCGATTCTTGGGCATTCCGCACGCGCTTCCTAGGTCATACTTGTGAGTTCAGGTCGATGGAGTCCGTCGTAGCCTTGGTGAGATGAACAAAATTCCAGAACAAACTGCTAAGGTCAGGGTTTCACCCCTTGGCTTATCATTTTCTTCCTTGTTTTTAATAAAATAATGGAGGTTATTCGTCAAAATATGGATTTCACTCCTGATTTGGCATAACCTCCTTGGTGTGTTGGTGGAAATAATGAGATAAGCATGAATAAACGAATAAAGATCAGCATAAGTCAGGCAGTTTGGTCAGGATTTTGCGGCTTTCACACCTATTCCTAACTGAATCGCCTGACTTTGATTGAAAATTCGAGTGCAGTGATAGTGAAGAGTTGCAGAATAAGCACATAAACTGGGTCTGATGGTTCCTAACTATAGTCTAGGTTTCTAAGACAGCGACCCGGACTAGGTCGTGTCTGCTTAATTCCCTATAGTTATGGCTCTGATACCAATCTGTCACACCCCAACCGATGGCGGAATCATCGGGGCGCGGCACTGAGCGAAACAGATTGTCCAGAAGTTTCCACAACAACTATTATATAAATTTAGTTTAAATGACACGTCCCATACCGTGTCCCAAATAAATAACAAGTTATCACAGAAAGCAACAAGACAAGTAATTCCGTTCCGACAACTCAGATTTAATTATTACAGACAAATGTTTATTGTTTCTAGACTCCCTAGCCTTGATTTCATCACCATGCACCTAAGCATCCTAGCAACTTAAGCCCTTGTCACATACGTTAAAATAAAGTCAATACATAGAATGTAAAGGTGAGCATACAAGTTTGATAATAGCATATAGAGTTTGAATAGCATATACAAGTTGACTTGGACTTTGACTTTGACTTTGACTGTTATTGTATTTACAAGAATTTTATTTAAAAAGAATTGTATAATAGCATATACAAGTTGACTTGGACTTTGACTTTGACTTTAACATTCGAAAACACGGGGTGTTACACTAAGGTACTTGGGTGTAGAAACATGGCAGCGCAAAATTGGACGGGGCTAAGATAGTACCCTTGAGTGCCACTTCCTCCTTCTTCTTAGACTGTTATTGTATTTACAAGAATTTTATTTAAAAAGATTTCCATATTTAAAACACTAGGTTATAACCCCGTGTAGTACACGGGTCAAATAAATGTATTTTATATACTAAATAATAAAACAATATATGTTTAAAAACCTCTCTTATTGCGCGGGTTGAATAAATATAATTTTATATATTAAATAATAAAAAGTTATATCTATGAGAACCATATTGTACGGGTTGAATAAATTTAATTTTATATACCAAATAAAAAAGTTATATATTGAAAACCCCGTGTATTACTCGGGTTGAATAATGTAATATTGTTTACCAAATAATAAAATAATACACCTTTAAAAAACCTCATTTATTACACAGATTGAATAAATGTAATTTTCTATACTAAATAATAAAAAATATATAATTTTTATAGTAATGAAAATAAAAATATTTTATATATTAATACAAAGTTTGGGTTTCGTGATAAATAATTTGTTTTATTTAAAAATATCTTAAATTAACATTTTAAATTTTAGAATTATATTTTAAATTTAACCTTTTATGTAAAACTTGTAAATGTAACGAAGTCTCAATAAATTTAACTATTTATTTAAAACTTGTAAATGTAGAAATGATAAATAATATTAGTTAATTTTATTTTATGTTTCGTAAAATCTATTTGATACCAAACTAAACAAAACATTCAAATATATAGTTAATATCAAGAGTAAATTACGATTTTGGCCCCTTTGGTTATATCACTTTTACACTTTTAGCCAAAAATAATCTTTTAACATCTGAGCCCCCAACATGTTTTTTTCTAACATTTTTTGCCCCTAACATTAACCCCATCCATTCACTTTTAGGGGCCAAAAGGATTAGGAAAAAAGACGTTGAGGGCTCAGATGTTAAAAGATTCTTTTTGGGGGTAAAAGTGATACAACCTCAGAGGCCAAAATCATAATTTACTCTAATATCAAATTAGATAACTAAGTTTGAATTTGAAGTAAATAGATAAATATAAAAGTAATAATTAAACTAAATAATATTTAGCAAAAGAATTATCTATAATTAATTAGAAGAGATTAAAATAAAATAATAATTAATCTATAAGACATGGCTTAATATGATGACACGTGTACCAAAATTGGTTTCTTTTATTATCGAAATTACACCGTTTTCATAAGATAACATGGGCTTATAGTTATATGAAAAGGGGAAACACCCCAACAACTTTGGGCTTGAACAAATATTTTCCATAGTGTAACTTTTTGACCCAAAATAACAAAGCTCCTAGGCCCAAATTAAAAATGTTTTAAGCCCATCCCTCGTGTAATTGTTACAAACTCTTTACATCATTGATCATACTACTGTCTAAGGATGTCAAACTAGGAACCATAAACTTTAGTCTTTAATAACCAGTAACAACTATCCTGCTTATTAAATCAACTAGTGTGTCCCGTGCTTCGGGGCGGATATTCACTCGCTACCAGTTCGATTTAAGACAGTATTGCAACCAAAAGATAAACTAATAATTTACCAGAAAACAGTAAAACAATTATGATTTTATATATCTAAAAAATATTTTTTACGATGCTCCTTTTCTTAATTATACCTGTCTTATATAACTAAGTCTTGGTAAAGTAGGTACTTGAAAAAGCACTTAAAAGTATAATAATAGCAGAATTTTATAAGTTTATATAACAAAATCTTTAATAAAATAGGTACTTGAAAATGTAACAATGAGTATAACAATAGCATAATTTTATAAGGTTAAAAGAGTAAAAAACAAAAATAACATATACTGCATTTGTAAGCCACCTCTCCTTTCATACAGCGAAAGAAAATTAAAATTAAGAATTTTTTTTTGACTTTATCACTTACCTTCACAACACTTTTACCCCTATTCATAAACACTCAACACAAATTCCCTATTCCCTATTCCCTAAACACAACAAATACAAATGTCGGCAGGAATACTGCCTCCAATTGATTGGAGGAAAGGGGCGCCAAGGGGAATAGTGTCAGGCATCTGCCTGGCACTTCTCTATTGGTCCAATTAATTTATGATTTTATCCTCGCTTTAAATTATGATTTTGCCATTCGTTCAAAATTACGTTTTTGCCCCCAGTTAAAAATATATTTACCCTTTTGTTCCCAGCTCAAAATTATGATTTTGCCCTCGGTAGAAAAAAATACGATTTGACCCTCAGCCAAAATTACGGTTTTGCCCCAGTTCAAAATAAAAATATGTTTTTCTCCTCGCAAAAAATTACGATTTTACACCAGTTTATTATTTTACACCCACTTTAAAATTACGTTTTTCGCCTCCAGTTTAAAATTACGTTTCCCCCCCCCCCTCCCCTAAAAATAAACATATGCTTTTGCCCCCCACTCAAAATTACGATTTTACCCTCATTTCAAAAATACGTTTTCGCCCCAGTTCAAAATAAAAATATGGTTTTCCCCTGGTTCAAAATTACGATTTTACCATCGGTTCAAAATTATGATTTTGCCTCCAGTTCAAAATAAAATATAGTACTGTTTTTTTAATTGGTTGAGAATTATTCGGCCATCGCCACGCAACGCGGGCGGCGGGCATCAACTAGTTCCCTATACAATGCACATGATGGTATTCTTGTAAATAATATGCATTACAAGGGCTTAGTCATTGATGTAGCTAAGAACTTCTCCTTTTATATTTATATAATAAGAGTAAAGTTTTCGTATAAATAACTTTAACGTACTAAACGTACGAATAGTATAAAAAAAAACAAATCGCGGTGGCATCTTCGTAATTATTTGCTAATATGGTAATTATCAAAATTACTCTACAAATGATCATGTAGGGTAATTTTGATCTTGTTGAGTAATTTTGTAAAATGTTCTTGTAGTGTAATTTTGATCTTGTGCAGTAATTTTGTAAAATGTTCTTATAGAGTAATTTTGATAAAAAAAAAAAAAAAAAAAAAACTATACCTTACCAAAACAAAAAAAAAAATACCTAACCCCCCCCCCAAACTAAATGCTAAAATCAAAACCCCATAGGTAAACGCTAAAAAAAATTTTACAAAAATACTCTACAAGATCAAAATAAATCTACAAGACACATTTTTACTCTACAAGATCAAAATTACTCTACAGGATCATTTGTAGAGTAATTTTGAATTGTATGTTGTTTGATAAACTTGAAATTAATTTTGATTCACTTGTAGACTAATTTTAATGCAGAGTAATTTTGATAATTACCCTACAAGATCAAAATTACTCTACAAGAACATTTTACAAAATTACTCTATAAAAGATCAAAATTGCTCTACGGGATCATTTGTAGAGTAATTTTGATAATTACTAATAATTATGAAATTGACACCGTGTTTTTTCAGCAAAACATTCAGTTCGTACGTTTTGTACGTTAAAGTTATAATAATGTTACCCGATATCATTATGGATTCGTGGTTACATAAATAGTTATTTTCCATCAGAGAATATATTATTTAAGGGTTTCATAAACGCTGAACAATAATATATTTTCTCTAAGATAGAACCTCTTTTTTTTTTTCCTTTTGTAAGTTGAACCTGAATTATCTTAAATGAATACAACTCAAAAGTTGAAAATGCATTATTTTTTCCAAATCATGTTACAAAAATTAAAGTTACTAATTAACAGCTATAATATATCTAGAAATTGACTACGGCATACTCATTTAGATGATTGTCAATTTGGCATCTCTTTTTTTAAGTAAAGCTACTTAGGTTAGAGGGTATGGATTAAAGCTTTAGGGGCTTTATTACGTCACGTAAACGTCATGTAGGCAACACATAAGCAGAGGGCTTTATCGCTAACTTACATGGTGTGGAATAACGCCGTTTATAAAGCCCCTTTTTAACTATATTAAAAATAAATAAATAAAAAATCTGATTGATTGGTTGATGAAGGTAGGACCCCTTGATTTCTTCATCTCGAGCTCGCTATTCCTTTGCGCCCCCTTTAATGGAGGCAAGGTGGCAAAGGACGCTAATATCGTTGAGAGGGGGGGGGGGGGGGGAGGGGGGCCTGGCCTTAATAATTTGATTAAGAATAGGTCTAAATCTTATCCGTTTTGAGTGGTCCATTTGGTGTGTTTCAATTTGTATTCCCATCTATGGAGTTGTTTATGTTATCTCTGTACATTTTCTAGCCCATTGCTAATTTCATAATTTAATCCATTTGCACCGTTTAAAAAGAAGCTATATATCGATACGTGAATTCAACATATACAATTCTCATGAGCGGCAATAGTGGTGTTCCCTTAGTGGTTTAAATGGGTGCCAATTTCAATAGTGTCAGGCAGCTGTCTGGCAGTCCCCTATTGACCCAACAAACTTACGATTTTTATCCCGTCTTAAAATTATGACTTTGTCATTAATATAAAATTATGTTTTTACCCCCACTTAAAAATAAATTTGCGCTTTTGCTCCCAGCTAAAAATTTCGATTTTGCTTTCGGTTAAAAATTACGATTTTTCCCCGTTTCAATTTACACTTTTGCCATTAGTTTTTTTCCATTAAAATTACAATTTTGCCATCAGTTCAAATTTATGTTTTTACACCCCACTTAAAAATAAATTTACGCTTTTGCTCCCAGCTAAAAATTTCAATTTTGCACTCGGTTCAAAAT
Source organism: Helianthus annuus (assembly GCF_002127325.2). Classification (NCBI taxonomy): domain Eukaryota; kingdom Viridiplantae; phylum Streptophyta; class Magnoliopsida; order Asterales; family Asteraceae; genus Helianthus; species Helianthus annuus. The sequence continues at coordinate 105,084,744 of NC_035446.2, forward strand.
TACGATTTTGCCCCGTATAAATTTATAGTTTTGCTATTAGTTTTTTTTTTCCACAGCCAAATTACGATTTTGCCCTCAACTTATATTTACATTTTCTCCATCGTTTTTGTTTGTTTTCCTGGTGAAATTACAATTTTGCCCCCAGTGTAAAAGTGCAGTCATGCCGGCAGATCCTTGGCACTCCCCCATTGGTCCATCTAATTTACGATTTTATCCCTGAATTAAGATTATGATTTCGCTCTCAGTTAAAAATTATTTTTTTCCAATCGTTTTAATTTTTTTTAGCAAACTATAAAGGTTTTTTATGTTTTAATTGGTTGACTCTATTTAATTTTTTTCGTGTCAAGGAGCTGCCTAACATTAGCTCATTAGTCCTGAAAAATTATAGTTTTGCCCTCAGCCTAAAATTACGGTCTTATCATCGTTTTTGTTTTTTTCCTATCAACATTATAGTAGTCTTTTTTTAATTGATTAAGAATTATTTGGCTATCGCCCCGCAACACGAACAGGACATCAACTAGTTATTGTTACAAATAGATGAATTAAACAAAAGAAAAGAAAAGGAAAGGAAGGGACACCACGAATTCAATGGGAGTTTGAAAGTGGAATTTAGGGCCATGTACTTGAATACATCACAGTTTGACATATTTTACTTAATAAATTTTGTAAGTTAGAAATAATTTGATTAAGAATAGGTCTAAATCTTAATAATTTTGAGTGGTCCATTTGGTGTGTTTCAATTTGTATTCCCATCTATGGAGTTGTTTATGTTATCTCTGTACATTTTCTAGCCCATTGCTAATTTCATAATTTAATCCATTTGCACCGTTTAAAAAGAAGCTATATATCGATACGTGAATTCAACATATACAATTCTCATGAGCGGCAATAGTGGTGTTCCCTTAGTGGTTTAAATGGGTGCCAATTTCAATAGTGTCAGGCAGCTGCCTGGCAGTCCCCTATTGACCCAACAAACTTACGATTTTATCCCGTCTTAAAATTATGACTTTGTCATTAATATAAAATTATGTTTTTACCCCCACTTAAAAATAAATTTGCGCTTTTGCTCCCAGCTAAAAATTTCGATTTTGCTTTCGGTTAAAAATTACGATTTTTCCCCGTTTCAATTTACACTTTTGCCATTAGTTTTTTTCCATTAAAATTACAATTTTGCCATCAGTTCAAATTTATGTTTTTACACCCCACTTAAAAATAAATTTACGCTTTTGCTCCCAGCTAAAAATTTCAATTTTGCACTCGGTTCAAAATTACGATTTTGCCCCGTATAAATTTATAGTTTTGCTATTAGTTTTTTTTTTCCACAGCCAAGTTACGATTTTGCCCTCAACTTATATTTACATTTTCTCCATCGTTTTTGTTTGTTTTCCTGGTGAAATTACAATTTTGCCCCCAGTGTAAAAGTGCAGTCATGCCGGCAGATCCTTGGCACTCCCCCATTGGTCCATCTAATTTACGATTTTATCCCTGAATTAAGATTATGATTTCGCTCTCAGTTAAAAATTATTTTTTTCCAATCGTTTTAATTTTTTTTAGCAAAACTATAAAGGTTTTTTATGTTTTAATTGGTTGACTCTATTTAATTTTTTTCGTGTCAAGGAGCTGCCTAACATTAGCTCATTAGTCCTGAAAAATTATAGTTTTGCCCTCAGCCTAAAATTACGGTCTTATCATCGTTTTTGTTTTTTTCCTATCAACATTATAGTAGTCTTTTTTTAATTGATTAAGAATTATTTGGCTATCGCCCCGCAACACGAACAGGACATCAACTAGTTATTGTTACAAATAGATGAATTAAACAAAAGAAAAGAAAAGGAAAGGAAGGGACACCACGAATTCAATGGGAGTTTGAAAGTGGAATTTAGGGCCATGTACTTGAATACATCACAGTTTGACATATTTTACTTAATAAATTTTGTAAGTTAGAAATCCTTTTTTGTCGAAATAAATAACGATCATGTATAGAATTTCTTCATTTTCTAATTTAAAAAAAAAAAAAAACTTAGCAATCCCATCATATATTAATAGCAGAATGTCCACACGATGCGGCAATGGTGACAATTTGTATTGCGGTACTCGTTACTGATAGTTTTTTATTCGTATAATATTTATTATATCATCATTGTGGTGGATATACGTACAAAATTATCGATTAGCTCATTTCATTGTGGTGTGCATGGTTCGACTATTATCCTCAGCCGAAGCTGAAACTAAAGTCATCGGTTAGTCCTATTTTTGGCTTGTAAATGAACTGAACGAACACGAACGAGGCCTGTTCAAGTTCGTTCATTTACCCTTAACCGAACAAACGATCGGACACGAACATTTAAATGAACGGATTTTCTTGTTCATGTTTGTTCGTTAAGAAAATGAACATGTTCATGTTCGTTTATGTTCGTTCGCTAAAAGTATAAGCGAACGGTTCATGAACATAAACGCACACAAACACACATAATTGAACATAAAAGAACATAACAAATCATAACGAACATAATTGAACAAGGCTTTGAATTGTATACCAATAGAAGATGAGAAGAAAAACCTAATATAGGTAAACCTTAATTCACATTTCATATGATAGAAAAGATTGTTTTTAAATCGGAAAATATAAATCAAATATATTAATATCATATAAAAGAAAGTTTTGAAATCGGAAAGTCAAAGCTAGTTATCGGATAATAAAGAAAATTAAATAGATTTTTAAATTTAATTCGTAATAACTAAATTTAAAAGATGAACATAAACAAAGGATATAAACGAACACGAACAAACGAATTTAAATAAACGGACATAAACGAACGTAAATGAACAAACATAAACGATCGTTCTTGAACGTAAATGAACAAACGAGACATTGTTCATGTTCGTTCGTTTATTTAAATTAACAAAAAAAAGTGTTCATGTTCGTTCATTTATTAAATAAATGAACATGAATGAATTTCTTGTCGAATGATTTATGAATGGTTCACTGAACGTTCAGTTCTTTTACAAGCCTAGTCTATTTCATTAACCAATCGGTTTTCGGTTTATTCAGTTAAATTGACAGTTTTTGTTCAGGTCTTTTAATCTCAGTTAATGGCCAAAACAAACATATGGACTAAAACTTTTGCTTAAAAATACATGAAATGCATGTATAAATACATAAAGTAGAATAATAAATACATAAAATGGAGGTATAATATATGAAATACGTGATCTAAAAGTATAAAGCTAGAAATATATGAAATTTTTAAACGGTCGGTTCGGTTCGGTTAATTTTTGTTAAACGAGGGTACAAAAAAATTGATAACTGGTTTTTGGTTAATTCGATTTTAGGTTAATCGGTTTTCAGTTAATTCAGTTTTGGTTGATTACGATTTGGTTTTGTCTGTTTTCAACAATTCAGTTGTTGCTCACTCCTAGACTGTCACACCCCAACCGATGGGGGAAACATCGGCACAAGCTCCGATTCTATCGGTTTTGAATGCATTGAGTGTAAAAGAGTTGAAAGAAAGTTGGAAAACCATCTTTCAATTCTTTTCCTTATGAATATGTTTAGATCTATGAAAGATCTTTGTTTGTTTATGTGGAAATCGGTTAGATCTAATTTGTTCTTGGTGGACTGAGGCTAAAACATGAAGTTCTTCAAGAACACATGATGACGTCATCCTAGAACACCTTGAATCTTGATGATTTCACGGTTAAAAGTTAAGATTCAAAAGATAGAAAGGTGTAGGAGTGCGTGTAGATTAAGGAAGTACAAGATTTAGGACGAGATCTTACCGGAATTGCGAGAAATCGGAGAAAAAGTAAGGTGAAAGTGCTGGTCGGACGTCAGTTGCCAAAAGTAGAAAGTATGAAAGTGACAAGAGGTATTTATAGGGTTACCCAAAGTGGAAAGGAGTGGGGAGGGGCTGGTCGATCGGCCGGTCTCCTGGTCGACCGGCCTTCTGATTCGCGTGTTCGGTGCGACGAGTCTTATCGTTTCGATTGCGATTGCGAGCATTGCGATGCGTGAGAGTTTCCTAGTCGAATTACTTTTAATCCCAACTACTATATCAACATACAATCATCCTTATTTCGTATTCGTTTAGCGTTTGCGATTCGATTGCGATTGAGTTCGATTGCATTTCGATTGATTACCACACATAACATAAATTAAACATGCACAAGTAACACATAAGGCACACACACACGTATACCAATAACCAAAATGTGTAATTCGAGTTGCGAGTGCGATTGCGATAGCGATAAAGCGATAAATCAAGCGATAGATAGCGATTACCATGCGATTATTAATAGATACTCCACATAATACAACTAACGTTAAGCATAAATTAGGCTATCTACGAGTCCAAGAAGTCAAAACAGGAATTGAGCAAGGAGAGACAGATCACAATTAGCAATCTTTTCTTCCTTTGACTTCAATCTTGACTTTGACTTTGACTTCCGAAACACGGGGTGTTACAGCCTCCCCTAGTTGAGGTAATTTCGTCCCGAAATTAGGCCGAAGCCGTAACAAATAACTGCGGGTACTTCGCCTTCATGTCGCTTTCGAGTTCCCAAGTGAACTCTGCACCTCGTTTGCCTTCCCATCGGACTTTCACAATAGGAATGCGCGAGCGTCTGAGCTGCTTGGTTTGGCGATCCATGATTTCGACAGGCTTCTCCACGAAGTGTAGTGTTTCGTTTATTTGGAGGTCATCGAGAGGTACAATTAAATCATGCTCAGCCAGGCACTTTCGGAGGTTTGACACATGGAAAGTCGGGTGGACATTACTAAGTTCCTCCGGTAGTTCGAGTCTGTATGCAACTTTTCCGATCGTTTCCAGAATTTTAAAAGGTCCAACATATCGAGGCGCTAGTTTCCCTTTCTTGCCGAATCTGACCACACCCTTCCAAGGTGATACCTTTAGGAGTACGTAGTCGCCAATGTGAAATTCAAGGGGCTTGCGTCGTCTAACGGCGTAACTTTTCTGTCGACTTCGAGCTTTCAACAAGTTGTCTCGAATCTGGAGGACTTTGTCAGTCGTTTCTTGTAATATCTCAGGACCGGTTAATTGCGAGTGACCGATCTCGTGCCATACAATAGGCGATCGACATCTTCTTCCGTATAAAGCCTCGAATGGTGCCATTTGAATACTGGAATGATAACTGTTGTTATACGAGAATTCGACTAACGGCAGGTAAGTGTCCCAATTACCACCGAAATCTATGACACACGGACGGAGCATGTCTTCAAGGGGTACGAATCGTTCTTTCTGTCTGACCGTCGGTTTGAGGATGGAATGCGGTACTCAGATTACGCGTAGTACCGAGAGCCGCTTGAAACGTTTCCCACAGTCGCGAGGTAAACCGAGCGTCACGGTCAGAGATGATGTCGCGAGGCGTCCCATGATTACAAATGATCTCATTGGTGTAGATTCGGGCTAATCGTTCTACCTTGTAGTCTTCCCGTATTGGCAGAAAGTGAGCAGATTTGGTCAAACGGTCAACAACAACCCAGATGCTGTCGTGACCTGATGATGTGTGCGGAAGCTTGGTTATGAAGTCCATGGCTATACTCTCCCATTTCCACATAGGGATTGGGGGTTGTTCGAGTAAGCCGGAGGGTCTTTGGTGTTCAGCCTTGACCTTTGCGCAAGTCAGGCACTTTCCAACGTAGAGGGCGATATCCCTTTTCATGCCCGGCCACCAGTACTTGTAGCGAAGATCCTGGTACATTTTATCGGCACCGGGATGAAGATAATATCGGGATTTGTGGGCTTCGTCCATCAATATCTGTCGCAAATTGGTCCGTTTAGGGATCCAAATTCGGTCCAGGAAGTGGAATATCCCATTCGGCTTATTCACAAGCTAGGCTCCATCGTAATAGATTCGTTCCTTCTTCAGAGTGCGTTCATTCAAACAGGCATGCTAGGCTTCGCGGATGAGGGTTTCGAGATCGTATTGGGCTTGGACATTACGAATGCTGAGCAAATAATTCCGTCTGCTGAGGGCGTCGGCAACGACATTTGCTTTGCCTGGGTGATAACGAATCTCACAGTCGTAATCGTTGAGAAGTTCTACCCATCGGCGTTGACGCATGTTAAGTTCTTTCTGGTCAAAGATATGTTGTAGGCTCCTATGATCGGTGAAGATCGTACACTTGGTACCATACAGGTAGTGTCGCCAAATCTTTAACGCAAAAACAACCGCGCCTAGCTCGAGATCATGGGTTGTATAGTTCTTCTCGTGGATTTTGAGCTGACGAGATGCGTAGGCTATAACCTCCCGCTGCTTAAGGACACAACCAAGACCAAGGTTGGAAGCATCACAATAGACAATGAAGTCGTCGTTTCCGTCGGGCAATGTGAGAATACGAGCATTGCAAAGCATGTGCTTGAGGGTTTGGAAGGAAGACTCTTGTTCAGTTCCCCAAACAAAAGGCTTGTCTTTATGCGTAAGAGCGGTAAGCGGCACAACGATCTTTGAGAATCTCTCGATAAATCGTCGATAATAGCCCGCTAGTCCGAGAAAAGAACGGACTTCAGACGGGTTCTTATGTGTAATCCAACTCTTAACGGCTTTAATCTTCGCGGGATCGACGTGGATACGTTGACTATTTACAATGTGACCCAGAAACTGAACCTCCTCCAGCCAGAATTCACACTTGGAGAACTTGGCATAGAGTCGATTCCCCTGGAGTAGTTCGAGAACCAAACGTAGATGTTGCGCATGTTCGACTTTCGATTTGGAATAGATTAAGACATCGTCGATGAACACGATTACGAAACGATCGAGATATGGTTTACACACGCGATTCATCAGATCCATGAAAACCGCGGGTGCATTGGTTAGACCAAAAGGCATAACAACGAACTCATAGTGGCAATAACGAGTGCGAAACGCGGTTTTGGGTATATCCTCCTCTTGTATGCGTAGTTGGTGATAGCCTGAGCATAGATCGATCTTCGAGAAACACGTAGCACCTTGTAGCTGATCAAACAAATCATCAATTCGAGGTAGGGATAGCGATTCTTGATTGTCAACTTATTCAGTTCCCAATAGTCGATGCATATCCAAAACGACCCATCCTTCTTTTTAACGAAAAGGACTGGCGCGCCCCAAGGAGAGGTGCTCGGGCGAATGAAGCCTTTCTCAAGTAATTCCTGAAGCTGACTCGACAGTTCACGCATTTCGGACGGTGCGAGTCGGTAAGGAGCTTTGGTAACAGGGTTGGCTCTAGGAATGAGGTCGATACGAAAGTCGATATCACGACTTGGCGGAAGACCGAGAAGATCTTCAGGGAACACATTAGGAAATTCACGAACCACAGGGACGTCTTTCACTTCTGTCTTTCTTTTCTTTTCCTTCTCCGCTACTATAATGTTAGCCAAGAAAGCTCTGTATTCCTTGCGGAGTTACTTGCTAGCTTGGACACATGACATGAGTTTGAGACCTTTCGAAGCAGTTTCACCATAGACACACAATAAATCACCATTCGCGAGCGAGAATCGAATCATCTTATCGAAGCACACAATTTCAGCATGGTTTTCGTGAAGAAAGTCCATGCCTTCTATGACGTCAAAACTTTCGAGTTGCATTGGAACAAGGTCGATTGGGAAGATGTGATTGTTGAGCTCAAGAGTACAATCACGAAGAACAGAATTAACAGCGACAGTTCTTCCGGTGGCGACTTCAACATCGAACGTCGAGGACAGTTGGGAGCGCTTATGACTAAGGAGCTTCTCGAATTCAAACGACACAAAGCAGTTATCGTCTCTAGTATCAAACAAACATGAAGCATAAATACCATTCACAAGGAACGTACCATTGACCACGTTGTTGTCAGCCTGGGCTTGGCGCACATTGATGTTGAAAGTTCTAACGCGTGCGGCTTGTTGCTGCTGATGAGGCTGCTGCTGCTAGGGCTCTTGTTTCACAACCCTGTTTGGACACATGTTCGCAAAGTGGTTGGGATCACTACATGCGAAGCAGACTCGGGCGTTGATCGCAGGTGCCTGAGCCGCTTGTTGGCCTTGTGGGGCTGGGAGCAGAGCTTGATGAGCAGTGGCTTGAGCTGGTGCTTGACGAGGACCGGTATGGCAGTTAGCAGTGAAGAGGTTGTACATATTGCAGTGAGCGCAAAAACGGCAGGCGAGACCCACCGGATGATGATAAGTACATGTTGGGCAGGCAGGGTGAGGGCTGTGTATACGCGCTTTGCAGGCGGTGCATAGATTGCTGGAGCTGAGCGGTGCTGAGACTGCCGCTGAGCCGGTACGGCTTGAAGTGGAGCAGCAGTGGTGGTGGCAGCACAGTTCTTGTTGCTGGAGCTGCTGTTGTTGTTCTTCTTCCTGCGGCGTGAGGACTTTGACGGTTGAGCGGCGGCGGTTTCAACGGTTCGTGTGGCGGTGACTTGGTGCATGTTCTTCGAAGCCTTATCCCAAAAACCAGCTTTTACTCGCTTGTCGTTGATTTCAGCAGCAAGCAGGTACGTTTCTTCGATCGTTGATGTTTTGCGGCATGCACAAAATCCGCAACACAGTCGGGTAGAGCTCGGATGTACTTCTTGATTGCCATGTCGGGCGTCTTCACTTGATCGGAACAGATGATGCTGAGCTGCTTAAAGCGAGCAGTCAGGGCAGCGTTGTCACCTTCCTTCTGCTTAATGTTCCAGAATTCGTCCTCCAGCTTTTGGCATTCATGGGGAGGGCAGAATTCATCCATCATGATGGCTTTCAACTCCTCCCATGTCAGCTCATAGGCTGCATCATTCCCGTGTTTGTTTCTCTCGGTCGTCCACTAGTCTAATGCGCGGGACTGGAAGACGCTGGTAGCGTTTAGAGTGCAGAGATTTTCCGAACATCCACTCTGGCGCAGAGTGACTTCGATGGAATCAAACCATTTAAACATAGCCGTTGGGCCATCTTCTCCAGTTAATTCCTTCGGACCGCAAGCCTTGAACTGCTTGAAGCTGAAAGCAGTCTTGGTAGCAACTTTAGGGGCTTCGGTTATGGACTACTCAGACGATTTGCTAACATTCTCGTAAATTTCACTCACGATCTGAGGCACAACCTTGGCCACTTGTTTAGCAAGGATGGCAGCAAGGCGTTTGTCCCTCTGTTCTTAGCGAGTGAGTCGTGGGTGACGGGGTCCAGATGATGGTCCAGTTGACATTGTCTGTAACAGACATCGTCATAGGTTTCAGACACATCATAATCGAATCTCACCTCACACGTCTAATACTTACTAAAGCTCAGGAACACAGGGAAACATGTATCACATAATCACGTAGGCACATAATCACAGATTCACATAAGCACATAAGCATGTAGGGCACAAATTCACAGAAGCACATAAGCACATAATCTCAAGAGACAATCAGAATACAGAAACCTATCATTCAAAGTCTGCGAGTGTTCGAGAATAGCGATCGCGTTTTGCATTGCGATTATAAGCGTATAACATAGCATAAGGTCGTCCATAATTTAGCGATTTGTCAGCGTTTTGAGATAGAAGTGCAGTGCGAGTTGTGCGTGTCGATCGAAGTGAAGGTAAAAAAATCGAATATTCTCCAAAATTTAAACACATAAACAGGTAAATTCATACAAACACATAAAATCGACGAATCATCAGAGTCAGCAGTTGCGGGCTCATAATCGAAACACATAAAAATCGAGAAATAGATCGTCTGCGGCTATTAGACATTGACTATCCAAAGTGGTTCGACTATTCTCAAGGACTTGTTGTACACATTTTGACTTTCAGGATCGTGCTTCTGCCTCGATTCTTGGGCGTTCGGCATGCATCCCTTTAGTCATACAGTGACTTCAGGTCATTGGAGTCCGTCGAGACTTTGGTGAGAGTTTTGGAAAACCAAGTAAAAGTCGGAACAAGTCGCCAAGGTTAGGGTTTCACCCCTGGCTTAACAACTTCTTTCCTGTTTTGATAAAATAAAAGAGAACTATGCGTCGAAGTATGGATTTCACTCCTGGTTCAACGCAATTTCTCATGTTTATATATAAATACAGATCAAACAAGCAATTTAATCGAGAGTTTGCGGTTTTCACACCTAATCTCGACATAATCGCTTATTCACAATTGAAATTTCGAGTGTAGTGATAGTGTAGCGTAGGCGAGAATGGCGAGAAATAGCAAGTAAGCTCGTACAATCCCTAAAGTTTTGCACAAGTCAGTCTGTTGGTACCTAACTATAGACTAAGTCGTTTCTAAGACATCGACCCGGACTAGGTTGAGTCTTGCCTAATTCTCTATAGTTATGGCTCTCATACCAATCTGTCAAACCCCAACCGATGGCGGAAACATCGGGGCGCGACACTGAGCGAAACAGATTGTCCAGAAGTTTCCATAACAACTATATATTTACCAGATATATAAAGCAACATGTCCCATACCATGTCATAAATGATAATACAATTATTACAGAAAGATCTAGTCAAATTGTTCTGTTCCGACAACTCGGAATCTTATTACAGACACTTGTTTATTGGTTTCTAGACCTTCTCTAGCCTCGATTTCATCACCGAGCAATTAAGCATCCTAGCAACTTAAGCACCTGTCACATACGTTAAAGTAAAAGTCAATACACATAGTGTAAAGGTGAGCATACAAGTTTGATAATAGCATATAGAGTTCGAAAGCGTTACGCATAACCAACACGTACACAGAGTGAAATGAGGCATGTTAGTTATCAACATGAACCTATCGATACCAATGACTGCGGGTTGACTGCCCAAGGCAGTTCGCGATACATACTCACCGCTGTGAGCCATGTAGGTAATTGTCCTTAACAACCCCCGAGTGAACGGGTGCTGAGTCCAAACTAATAGTACTATCATTGCTAAGGCAGGTAGACAGCATTCCATGTGTAAACATAACAAACAAGCATTCATTAAGTCACGTATACATGTGATAACGGTTAGCGTTAAAAGTATTGCGTAGTGTGTTCGATGTGATTTTGAATAAGTAACGTATGTAACACCCAAAAGTGCATAAAGCAAAAAGGGATCGAGTATACTCACAGCGATTGATGGATTGAAGGGAGCGCCAGAGAGTAGGGTTAGCCTGAACAGATTGAATACCATAGCGATGAGCGGCGCGTAAAACGATGCAAAGTGCAAATGATTCGGACAGCAGTTCGATCGGATGGTAATCCGATCGGACAGCCAGTCGTGCGAGTCGTAGTCCGTTCGGATGGTCGTCCGGTCGGATGGTCGTTCGAGTGGATTATTTCTTCCTTTTGGAAGGATGTGTTTGTGTATGATAGCTTGACTTTTGAGGTTTTTGTTGTAGCATTTAGAAAACATAAGAATATCTCTTCCTTTCAGGTCGGTCGATCAGACGGTCGTTCGATCGTACGACAACTCGATTGGTTGGACACTTAAGCGAGAACAAGTGCACAGCAGGTTGTCACTCAATCGGACGGTTGTTCGATCGGGTGGCATCCTTTGTGCATTGAACATGTTGAAAATTGTTTAAGTGTGGAAGTTCAAATGTCTCAAGATTCGAATGGAAGTCCGATCGGACATCAATTCGTTCAACACTCAGACTTCAAATGTTGGCAAAAGTGGTTAAGTGTGGAACCTAAGGTGCAAGTCGGTCGGATTGGCTGTTCGATCGGACAGAAGTCCGATCGGACGACACCCCGTCTTGGCCGTCCTGTTCATCTTACACTTGATTGTTTTGATTGTTTGTCGTTCTATCGAGATGTGTTGATATCGTGCTAACCAACAGAACCCCATCCTGAGCTCTAGTGACCCGGTTGAACAGGAACCACCCAAGTTCCGTCAGCCCACCGGTTCAAGACGGTTGTTCTTGGTTAACCCGGAATCGATAATCTCGTGGATAGAATACGGATCTTGAACCAATCACAACCACAAGAATTAGTAGTAAGTCGGCACAAGCTCCGATTCTATCGGTTTTGAATGCATTGAGTGTAAAAGAGTTGAAAGAAAGTTGGAAAACCATCTTTCAGTTCTTTTCCTTATGAATATGTTTAGATCTATGAAAGATCTTTGTTTGTTTATGTGGAAATCGGTTAGATCTAAGTTGTTCTTGGTGGATTGAGGCCAAAACATGAAGTTCTTCAAGAACACATGATGACGTCATCCTAGAACACCTTGAATCTTGATGATTTCACGGTTAAAAGTTAAGATTCAAAAGATAGAAAGGTGCAGGAGTGCGTGTAGATTAAGGAAGTACAAGATTTAAGACGAGATCTTACCGGAATTGTGAGAAATCGGAGAAAAAGTAAGGTGAAAGTGCTGGTCGGACGTCAGTTGCCAAAAGTAGAAAGTATGAAAGTGGCAAGGGGTATTTATAGGATTACCCAAAGTGGAAAGGAATGGGGAGGGGCTAGTCGATCGGTTAGGCAGTCCGATCGGACAGCTGGTCGATCGATCGAGCGGCTGTTCGATCGGCCGATCTAAGGGTCGATCGGCCTTCTGATTCGCGTGTTCGGTGCGACGAGTCTTGTCGTTTCGATTGCGATTGCGAGCATTGCGATGCGTGAGAGTTTCCTAGTCAAATTACTTTTAATCCCAACTACTATATCAATATACAATCATCCTTATTTCGTATTCGTTTAGCGTTTGCGATTCGATTGCGATTGAGTTCGATTGCGTTTCGATTGATTACCACACATAACATAAATTAAACATGCACAAGTAACACATAAGGCACACACACACGTATAACAATAACCAAAATGCGTAATTAGAGTTGCGATTGCGATAGCGATAAAGCGATAAATCAAGCGATAGGTAGCGATTACCATGCGATTATTAATAGATACTCCACATAATACAATTAACGTTAAGCATAAATTAGGCTATCTACGAGTCAAAGAAGTCAAAACAGGAATTGAGCAAGGAGAGACAGATCGCAATTAGCAATCTTTTCTTCCTTTGACTTCATTCTTGACTTTGACTTTGTTACATAGACATTATAATCACATAACATATCAATTTTTTAATTAAAAAACAATAGTATACTACACTTAAATTAAAGAAAATAAAATGCTTATTTTATGGTGTTTTTTTTTTCTAAAATATTCATGTACGTAAAAATTAAAAATTATGGTCGTTTAAAATCATGGGATAGTTGGTTTTATTCATAAAAGGGATAAAACGTAACTATTACCTAATTATTTATAATTTGGTTAAAAGTGAGGGAATTCAAGTGTAACTAAGATGAGGGAATTAAAATGTAATTATTATTTAAAAGACTATTTTACTTTCATTTTAGGGTTGTACATTATGCACTAACTAAAAAAAGTTCTTAACTTTTAGGTATCTTTAAATGTCATTCCCTTATTCATTATAATATGGTACAGATAATTAACAAGTATGCACTTAAGCCAACCTTCATCATATTATTATGTTAGGCTTATAACAATATGGAATCAGGGATAATTATGTTGGCCCCTGTGGTGTAGTTAGATTAACTATTTTAGTCTAAAAAAGAATCTTTTGACAAATTATGCCCCAATGTTTATTTTTATAACGGTTTCAGCCATTAGCTTAACACCACCCATATCAGATGTTAAAACTTAATCACATAAGGAGCATTATGTCATTTGATATTTTCTCTACATTAACAAAGTCATTAAATTAATAAATTGAATTAAGTGCCCACCACTTTTATACCCAACCCTACCGCCTCCTAATCTTGTTCGTCGAACCAACGATCACCATCTACCCTCAACTCGTCGGTCACCATCACCGACCTCTCTTGTGATCGTCTGCCACCACCTGCAACCCCTCTTGTGATCGTCGGCCATCATCACCATCACCCTGGCCGTTGTCAGCCACCACCATTGTCACACTCCAACCGATGGCGGAAACATCGGGGCGGAACGAAATAGATTGATCAAGACGTCATAACATGCTAATGTGATAATATTTAAATAAAACAAATTTCATTTCATACTAAACGAATTAGCCTACATGTACACACCTTGCAATATCATTTATTGAAAACCATCTGAAGTTCACACGAGCTTTTATTATAATTGACATTTTAGGTATTTATCAACTTTTGGAAAGAAATAAATGATATATAATATAGAGTTAATTTAGTATAACCTAAAAATAATACTATCGTATAAAAAATGTATGTCCGTTTAAAAATCTTTGTGGAAAAGAGAAAAAAAGGAATACGAAAACCTATGGTACTGTAGCCTCTAACCTAGACGCCTCTACATTTTTTGACGCCTCCTCTCCATTTTAGACGTTACCTCCATTTTTAGACACACCCTCTATATTTTTAGTCGTCTCCTCTACATTTTGAACGCTACTTTGGTTTAAAAATATAGTGTCTAAGTCTAGATGCGTCATGGAAACCCATGGTACTATAGCGCGTCTAATCTAGATGTATCAGTTGTTCTTATTCACGAATTAGCTTAGGGGCTGTTTGTTTACATCTGAATGGATCCATTCAGAGCTTACCTCTGAATCGGTCAGAGGCTGGGTTGTTTCGTTCACAAAACCCTTACCTCTTAATGGTTTCATTTAGATCTGAATGGTTCAGATTTGAAAAGTCGCTGAATGAAACACTTGACATACATACCCCTTCCTCCCATCTCCTCCACGGCTCCTCCTCCCCCTCCACTACTCCTCCACCGTCTCCTCCTCCACAGCCGCTGGCTCCTCCTCCTCTGCTACTCTACAACTGCACCGATAGCTCAGCTTGAAGCTGCTCCGATGGATACGACTCCACTAAAGATCAAATCAAGCAACAAACTTACAAAAAATTCAACCAAAACCAAGATAACAAAAAGAAAAATACTTTACATACCAGCATAACTTTTCTCAAGAATCTCCGACTGAAAAGCAGTCTTCATCTTCCTTTTTCACCCTGGGATCACCACCCTCCGCCGAAATCTTGTTCTCCCCCTCCGAACCACCGCCGCCGCCGCCAGCACTGTCCATTTCCGGTGAAAAAAGATCCAAATCGGGAACTGGGTATTGCAATTGAGACCAAACCCACCTCGAAAACCAGGTCAAAAACTGATCTTAATCATGAAGAAAAAAACTAGGGTTTGTATAGAGAGAAATGGACATCTGAAATTAGGGTATTGTTTGAAGAAAAAGCAACTTTGAAATTAGGGTATTGATTTACAGTGAATTGATGCTAATTAGATAGTTTTGTTCATAGGGTAAAAATGTCATTTTACATATTCATTCAGAGATGCAACCAAACACTACTTTACTGGTTCAACACTTATTAGTTCAGGGCCTCTTACCCATTCAGACCTCTTATTCATTTAGCTGTCAGCACTTATTGATTCAGATGTTGCCAATCAGGCCCTTAGTAATTGATATTTTTGTGATTTTGCCTTTCTTTAAACTTAAAAATAAGATATTTATTATTATTATTATTATTATTATTATTTTTATTATTATTATTATTATTATTATTATTATTATTATTATAAATTATAAATTATAAACTCTATAACATTTAGCAAAACGGATGAACAACGGAATAATATTATTTTTTCCCTTGCTTTTTGACTTTTTTGCATTTTTGGGCTAAACCAATTTACGATCTTGTCCCGCTTTAAAAATACGATTTTGCCATCAGTTTAAAATACGTTTTTACCACCAGTTCAAAATAAAATTATCCTTTTGCCCCCGATGAAAAATTACAATTTTGCCCTCGGTTCAAATTTATGAATTTACCCCGTTTAAATTTACAGTTTCGCCAATAATTTTGTTTTCTTCCTCTCAGGTAAATTACGATTTTACCCTTAACCCTCTCAGGTAAATTACGATTTTACCCTTAACTTAAATTTACATTTTTGTCATCGTTTTTGTTTGCTTTCCCATACAAATTACATTTTTGCCCCCAGTGTATAACTACAGACAGAAGATGGAGGAGTAGTGCCAGGGCGCTGCCTGGAACTCCCCTATTGGCCCAACCAATTTACGATTTTATCACCGCTTTGAAATTATGATTTTGCCATCAGTTCAAAAATATGTTTTTATCCCCAGTTCAAAATAAAATTACGCTTTTGCTCCCAACTAAAAATAACAGTTTTGCCCTCGGTTAAAAATTACGATTTTGACCCGTTTAAATTTACATTTTTGCCATTATTTTTGTTTTTTTCCCTCCCAACAAAATTACGATTTGACCCTCAATTTAAATTTACATTTTTCGCATCGTTTTTCTTTGCTTTCCCAGTCAAATTACGATTTTGCCCCCAGTGTAAAATTACAGTCATGCCATCGTTTTAGTTTTTTTTTTCTTTGAGAAAATTGTTGTAGTGCTTTATTTTAATTGTTTGACTCGGTGTAATTTTTATTCGTGCCAGACGACTTCCTGGCACACGCTCATTTATCCTGAAAATTTACAATTTTGCCCTCAGTTTAAAATTATAGTTTTTCTATCGTTTTTGTTTTTCTTAAGCAAAAGTATGATAGTGTTTTAATTTATTTGGTTGACTCAGTGTAATTTTTTTGAGATCATGTTATAAGTAGTATGTACAGGTAACCAAAACATGGACGTATATGTTATGATAGAGAAATATTCGGCTTAGTGCCCCGCAATGTGGGCGGGGCAAACCCCTAGTTATTAGGGTGAAGGGAGTGGCTCGGTAAACCAAACGGCAAAGGTGTTTGCCGCGCGGCAACACCGCCGCCGGCCACCTTTGCCGCTCGGCAAACTTGAACAATCGGTGAAGGGTTGCCGAGTGACCAAAGAAGAGAGAGGGGGGCAATAATGATTGGAGCATGTTTTTCCGTGCTACGGCGACTGGTGGCGGTGGTTTCCGGTGGCGGTGGTGGTGTTGCTACGGCGGTGGTGAACAGGAGGTGGTGGAACTGGTGGTAGTGAACAGGAGGTGGTGGAACCGGTGGCGGTGGTGGTGTTGCTACGGCGGTGGTGAACAGGAGGTGGTGGAGGTGATAAGGGTGGGTTGATTTTGAGGGTGGTGGTGGTGGTGGTGATGGGGTGTTTAAAGATAAAAAAATAAAAAAAAAGAATAAAAAAAGTTTGCCACTTTCAAGTGTCTACACCACACCAACACTTTTCACCAAAGTTTAAACTCTTCACACTTGCTGACATGGCACACTCTGATTGGTCCATTTTAAAGTTTGCCACTTTCACCTGTTTAACCACTCCCTTAACCCTTAGGGTGTAAGGAGTGGTTAAACATTTTGAAGTGGCAAACCAAAAAACCGACCAATCAGAGCGTGCCATGTCAATAAGTCAAAAGTGTTTAAACTTTAGTGAAAAGTGTTGGCAATGGTTTAAACACTTGGTGAAGTGGTAAACTATTTTTTTAAAAAAAAAGGAAAAAATTGTGATTGGTTGAGATAGGAATGGACCCCACCCACAATATCCCCTCTCTCTCTCTCACTACCCTCTCTCATGTTACCGATCGGCAATATGTTACCGAGCAACAAAGAAACCGACGCGGCAAAGGGGTTGGCGGCGGTGTTGCCGCGCGGCAAACCACTTTGCCACTTCCCTTTGCCGCACCACACCGTATACCCTTATTATTGATGAACACTTTGAAATTGGCCTGTGGTTGCAGACCTGGAGGCTGTCCAGGGATCAAATTAGTCAAACAATAATACCTCTTCCACCTCGCAATTTGGGTCCCATCCCTCTTTTCACAAGTGACGGATTTGATCGTCATTTTGAAATATTTATATAAGCGAAAAATAAATAACTTTTAATAATTTTCTTGTAGAAATCTATATAAAAAATCTTGTACTTTTTTATATAACGTTTAAAGTTACGTGTACTTTACATCTACCTTTAAACTTCATTGATGTTCATCATAAAATTAGTCAAAAAAAGAGCTCCTGTTTGCTATTATTTTTTTTTTTTTTTATAAAGAAACATCTTTACTTAACACTTTGATATAACTAAATTAATTTTTACTAAACTAATGACATTTTTTTATTTAAATAATCTATAATATATAAATCATAATAAAATAAAACCATCTTAGGCTACATGGCTTTCTTTTAAACATCAAATTCTCACATGACAATGTATTGTGAGTCATTGGCTTAATTTGAGCGGGTAAAGAAAACAAAGGTTTTCAAGACTTTTCTCTCTTTCTTTATATTCAATTATTAATCATATATTCTCTCAGTCAAATTTTTGTTTCCTAAATTACTAATCTGTTTCCTTTCATTTTTTTTCTTTTAAACCTTAAATCCAATTACATGTTCCACTTTTGCATGCTTAGATCCATCTATTCTCTCAATCAAATTTGAGTTTCCTAAATTATTAATCCGTCTCCTTTCAATCTTTTTTCTCTTAAACCTTAAATCCAATTACATGTTTACTTAACAAGTTAATATATGTCGTTAGTTATATATAAAATAATAAAAACATAAATAAACCATTCCGAGTCTTGACTTCAAGTAAGGGTAGACCTTCCACAAGATCATACCGAAGCCGGAAATGTATATCTTTATCACACAGCTTCGTAAGGACGTTTTCGTAAAAAAACTAATTCGACGGGCACATCTCTTATGTGGACATGTGATATTGCATGTCCCATGGCTCATCGTTGTCGTCCTTCAAGATCCTGCAATGTAATTCCAATTATAAAAGATATTTTCTTTATACAACCCATGTAATACACAAGAACTTAAAGTAGTTTATTTGCTAAATTAACATATTAACATTTTATATATTATTTAAAGATAGTTTTATTTAGAAAGAATAACGATATATATATATATATATATATATATATATATATATATATATATATATATATATATATATATATATATATATATATATATATATATATATAGGACAAAGATCCGTTAGGAACCACCCTTTATTGCGAGAACCGCGAGAACCAGTGTGAACACAAACAGTAATAGCTAAAAAAATCTAAAAAACACCCAAAAAAATTTTTTTTTATTTTTTTACTATTTTTTATATAAAAATCGCTACTTTTAGTATCCAAAAAAAAAAAAAAATTTTTTTTTTAAAAAATTTTTTATTTTTAAAAAAAAAAAAATATTTTTTTTTGGCTACAAAAGTAGCGATTTGAACATAAAAAATAGTAAAAAATAAAAAAAAAATTTTAGATTTTTTTTTGATTTTTTTTTTATTTTTTTAGATTTTTTAGGTTTTTTGGGGGTTTAGTTTTTAGCATTTTAGCTTGGGGGGGGGGGGTGGGGGGGGGTTTAGGTTTTTGGGTGGTGGGGGAGGGGGGTTTAGGTTTTTTTGGGGGGGGGGTGGGGGGTGGGGGGGGTTAGGTTTTTTTAGGTTTTTTGAGGGTTTTAGTTTTTAGCATTTAGCTTGGGGGGGGGGGGGTTAGGTTTTTTTGGGGGGGGGGTGGGGGGTTTAGGTTTTTGGGGGGTGGGGGGGTGGGGGTTAGGTTTTTTTTAGGTTTTTTGAGGGTTTTAGTTTTTAGCATTTAGCTTGGGGGGGGGGGGGGTTAGGTTTTTTGGGGGGGGGGGGGGGGTTAGGTCTTTTTTTTGGGGGGGGGGGTGGGGGGTTTAGGTTTTTGGGGGTGGGGGGGTGGGGGTTAGGTTTTTTTTAGGGTTTTTTTAGGTTTTTTTAGCTATTTTAGCTTGTGTTCACATTGGTTCTCGCGGTTCTCGCAATAAAGGTGGTTCTCGCATGAACCTTACCCTATATATATATATATATATATATATATATATATATATATATATATATATATATATATATATATATATATATATATATAGGGGACCGCTAAAATGAAAACCACCTCCAGTTGTAAGAACCATGAGAACTACACCGTACGGGGCGAGTTGGACCAAAATTTTTTTTCATAAACGTAGATGCGTGTATTATAAACACATTTGTAAAAAAAAAATTCAAAAAAAATGTCGTGTGTGTAGTTTTGAGCACCACAAGTAACCACTGCCCTTTATTCTCACATTTTCACAAACCCTATTTCATTCTTCCCCTTCACCTTTCCATACAAGATCCCCTTTCGCTCTGATGTCCATCCTTCTCCTTCTTCACATTTCCATCTCTTCAACAACGTCCTGCAGAGGTTACTTCTATTGGATACATCTGCGTTTGAAACCCTAAATCATGTACCGTCGAGTAGTTGAAGAATAGAATATTCATGTAAGATCTATTTTTTCATTCAGAAATTTTATTTCGTTTTATCTATTTACTCATACTGAACACGATGAACCCTTTTGTACCCTCAGAAGAAGAAGCAGATCTCCTAGGGTTTCTTATTGTACTCGATGAACCCTTTTGTACAAGCTCCTGTAAATCGATGACACTGGTATGTTGTAATAATGTTTTTATTATTGTATATATATGAAATATATGAATAAAACTGTTTGTAGCTTTTGATTTTGTCTTTCCTTTGTTATTGTTTATTCAGATGCTTGCTTTGTTGTATCATGTGATTACGAGTAGACTGATTTTGATATGTTTGTAGTTTATGTCTTTCACAAGCTGTTTTGTTGATTTATTCACCCATGTTAGTAATTTTTGATGCTCCTATGTTTCTTGATCCTCTGTTTTTATTTCAACTTTCATACTATTATTCTAGCAATCCAAGCAGAATATATAGATTTTATGCTTATTTATTATTATTATTATTTTATAGAGTTTGTTGATAAGAAGCAACCTCTGCCGGACCGTTGTTGAGGAGATGTAAATGTGAAAGAGAAGGAGAAGGACGGTATATTCATTGTTGGATTGTTTATGTAGTTAACTAAATTGAGTAGCTTAACTACTTAATTACATAGAAGTTTTTGAGATTGTTTTTACACTTTATTATTTTTGCAGCAAGTTGTACTTCATTTGTTCATGTGGCAAATTTATATTTGCAGGCTTTTGAATTAAGGTTGGTTGTTTTTTAATTTGTGTTTGCTTTAATATTTTCGGTTTCATGAAGTCATTGTTTAGAAACTGATTTTGTTTTCAGGTCTTTTGATAGGTGATATCAGCCCAAAAGTTTAGGCTTCATCCCTTTTTGTTATTCGGTATGGTACTCATTTACAGTCCCACTTTCAATGAGGTTGTGTTAGTCATGTATTTGATTTTTGCCCTTTTCTTTACAATTGAAGTTGTGGGGAGACAAATTAAGATGGTGGAGCGGAAGACATTCTCAGATGAGTATAGGATTTTTAGTGCATGATTGAGATCATTTGGACCCATGTACTGTAAGTCATTGAATGGAGAAAAATGCCCGGATAGTCCCTGTGGTTTCGCCTTTTTTCACCTATAGTCCCCAACTTTCTAAAATTACCTGAATAGTCCCCAAGTTTTCAACTTTCGTTCCCGGATAGTCCCTGAAACGGATGGGGGTTAATCTTTTCAGTTAAGTGGGTGTGGAATGACCCAAATACCCTTACTACAGTTGGGGACTATAGCTGTATTTATATATTTATGTGGGTCCCATCATCCACCCTACCCCTTTCAACTTCCTCACAATTCACCCCACCACCATCTTCACATTTCACTACCACCACCTTTCACCACCATACCACCACCATCTTCCCCACACAAATTTAACCATTAAATAATAGAAACCTACCCACCCACCCCACCCTTTTTTCTGAACATAACATGTTAGCGGTTGCTGTTCGTTTTTCCGGCGAGAATTTTCAAACAGCCGGCTAACCAATTAAACCCCCATTACACACACATTTATTTCACTTTGCTAAATCAAACCTCTAGCACCTAATTTAGGAAACCAATCTCATTTCTACAAATACCTCTACAACTTTCCACAAACCACATCAAATCCCAAAACTAAAAACTACTTAAAAATAAATAAAATGAAAAAGACATGATAAAAACAATCAATAAAACCAAAAAATCACAAAACTTAGCTTAATTTCACATAATCCATTGCTACAACAACCGATTCTATTGTATTAGCAGCCACACGAGCGTTTTCTTCTTCACATCCCTAAAACGTCATCTTCTCCAAGACCCAAACCAGAAACACCACAGTCCTCCTGCTCC
Organism: Helianthus annuus; assembly: GCF_002127325.2. Classification (NCBI taxonomy): domain Eukaryota; kingdom Viridiplantae; phylum Streptophyta; class Magnoliopsida; order Asterales; family Asteraceae; genus Helianthus; species Helianthus annuus. The sequence goes on from NC_035446.2 coordinate 105,106,698, forward strand.
AAATCGCCGGTGACCGACCTTAAATTCGCCGGAGACTGAACGTAAACCGTTCTCAACGATGGCATCTGTGATTTTGAGGAACACCACCGCATCTTCATCGCTAATCAGCGATCCCGTTGCACCAACCACCGTCACCGACAACCATCCCGTCGCACCAACCGTCTTTGGGGGATTGATGTTAGGGGCGACCTTGTTCGAGGCCTCAACGAAAGTAGCGTCGCCGGATAACGCATCGGTGGCGACCTCCGTGGAGTATAGGCAGCGAATGGTGGTGGATTAAGTGGTGGTTGATTGGCTGAAGAGGCAATGGTTGGAGGCGGTAGGCGGTGGTTGGAGGCAGTGGAAGGTGGAGGCGGTGGCTGAGGGGTGGAGGTGGTTTTGATTGTAGCAACCAAGGTGTCGGCCGGAATTTTTTGATGTTGGTGGAGGGTGGTGGTGGTTGCAGTTGATGTTGGTGGTACAGTAGTAAACGAGAGAGAGAGAGACAGGAGATATAGATTTATAATAAACTATGTGGCCCCACTGAATTATTATTTTATTTTAATGACTTAATAGTTATTTTTTATATTAAGGGTATTTTAGTAATTTCACACCTATTTAACACCAAAAACTAACCCCCATCCATTTCAGGGACTATCCGGGAACGAAAGTTGAAAACTTGGGGACTATTCAGGTAATTTTAGAAAGTTGGGGACTATAGGTGAAAAAAGGCGAAACCACAGGGACTATCCGGGCATTTTTCTCCATTGAATGTTTTAATCTTACAATTAGTTTTACTTTGTTTTTTATGAAGGTGCTGTTGTCATGGACATCAAAGTGATTGCACAACACCAAGGTAACCTCAATTGGTGTGATTTATTTTTTTGGTATTCGTAACCTTTTGATTTACCGTTTATTGATGCATTGATTCATTTGTAATCGCTTGCAGATCACCCGCCATCTCAATTTGAGCAATTAAACGGAGTTTTCTTAATCAGCACCGTAAGTTTCCTTCACTAATCTATGCAATTCCACAAGTTTTTTTGATTCTTAATCGACGATTCTGTTTCAGGTGTACTTTTTGCTGTTAGTTCCACGTGTTTTCTTCAGATTAATTGTTTTGATGAAAAGGGAAATCGTTCGAGATGTTTGATCCAAGAACCGAATAAAACATAGTGGATATTGCTGAAGGAGATAAAGATGATGTTGATTTGGCTGTTCAAGCTGCACGTTGATCCACAATAAGCACTGCTCAGCTAAGTTTCCTACAATGAATGTGGTTATAACAAGTTAATAATTGTTCACAAAGACTGATGAACATCATCCACTGTTGAAGACCAAAGCACTGATGAAGACCAAAGTCCTGTTGAAGACAAGCACTGATGAACCAAAGGCCTGATCAACCAAAGGTGAATCACTGTCCAACAACAACAGTGGTTCAACATCAACATTAGTTAGTCTACCTTTGTTTATGTTAACAGTGTTTATATGTAACAGTGTTTATCACATCAGTGTTTTATAGTCTGTTAGGTTGTTAGATGTCATCACCTCAGTGTTTTATATGTAACAATTTTTATGACATCAGTGTTTATCACAACAGTGTTTATATGTAACAGTATTTATCACATCACTTCAGTTGTTTGATTTGTACTATAAATTGAACAGTTGTTTCATCTTTATACTAATAAATAAAAATGAAGTACACTTGGATGATTATTAAGCTGCTCATTTTGATTGTTTGGGTATAGTATTCATGAAATTGGTCTTTTTTTTTTGCAAACGGATGTTTATGGGCAAACATCTGTTTAAGATTAAACATTTGTTTAAGGCCAAACATCTGTTTATGGCCAAACTTCTGTTTATGGGCAAACATCTGTTTAAGGTTAAACTTCTGTTTAAGTTCAGACAACTGATATATAAGGCGAAACATCTGTTTAAGCCCCAACATCTGTTTAATAGTCTGTTACAATCACTGTGTTGGTTCAAACATTTGATTGTTAAAAGTTATCCACTGCTGAAATACAACCTCTGTTTCTTCAATCTTCGTGTTGACCACTGACTGACCAAACATCAGTGTTTCAAAACTGTTGGGTATCCACTGATAGTTAAAACACAGCCACTGCTCACTTTTTTATTGTTGAGATCTACTGATTTTGACCATCCGCGGTTTCCCTAAAAAACAACCACTGCTCACATTTTATTATTGATGGTGTTAATTAGTGATAGATTGAAATTATCAAATGAAAACTAGAATTACAATGAAATTACCATTTTACCTAATCGTTACATTCCAATGAGATAAGAGTTCCTCGAACATTGTTTAAATGATAAAATTTAAAGTTAAATTAAAAAATAAAAAGAATTCTTGATTACTATTTGTTGCAAATCAAATCAGTAATTAATGCTAATTTCTTGAGCTTTGGACATTGAAAATATGCAAAATTTGAATTTCAAATTGACGGTTATTATCTCTTAATTAAAGTTAAAATAAAAATTAGAAAAGTCATCATGACCATTGCTTTCAAATCAAATCAGTAATTACTGATAATATTAGTAATTTTGAAACTCAAAATATGCAAAATGGTAATTTAAAATTGACGTTCTCTCTCTTTTTTTTCCTACTTTGCATATCATTTCTAATATTTAATTACTTTAATAAAGCAGGATATACGGATATACACTACTTACCTTTCAAACTACATTTTCCACTACATTCAATTAAAATTTTTAATGGAGAATCGATAAGCTTGAAATTCAACCTTGATAATTTTTTTAAGAACATCCATGCTTATTGTATTATCATATTACGTTTATCAATAGATATATTTTGCTTATTCTTTTTTTTTTATGTACAGTCTTCAAATGAAGGTTGCAAAGGTTAGCATGCTTAACGATCTTGATACATTCTCAAACAACTATTCGATTAGAGTTAAGATTGTTAGCATGTCGAAGAAGATGATGAATGAAAACAAAAATTAAATATATCGTCTTGATATGATCTTCATGGATGAGATGGTACCGTATATATTTGTCTTATAATTTTTTTGGACATATGAATACACAAATGTTATATAACACGTTTTTTATTTAATCGGATGTTTCATATTCTTAGGGAACTATGATACAAGCCAGCTGTCTGCATAAGATGTTAGGAAAATTCAAAGACTTCCTTCAGTTGGATGAATGTCTTCTTATCACCAAACCTTCTCTTGCTGCTAATAAGTCCTCTGCTATGTATACCAAGAGAAATGACAAAATATCACTGTATTTCTATACTTCTGTTGAGAAATGCCTTGACTGGAGGACCGAAATTCCGTTTTAGTTTCGTTAACCTCAAGGATGTTGTTCAAAATATAATTGAAGTTAATACATTTATTGGTATGTAAATCACTACATGATATATATATGTACTGTTTTGTCTTATTGTTTTTTTTTCATGTTATCGCTTCTTAATGCTGTTTTCTCTTGATCTTCATCCTTTGAAGTTGCCAGACGAGCAGGTCTTTCTCTTGATCTTCATCCTTTGAAAGTTCAAAACATGGTTGGAGTTGTGCAGGTTTATGATGTTAAGTCGGAGTTAAATGAATTGAACCCACGTTATGCATTAGACGGTTGGCGAAAGTTTATGACTGACAATAACTTGAGGTTTGGTGATATGTTGCACTTCACATACGTGTCTTCGCAACAGAAGATCGTATTAAATCAAGTTATGTCAGTTTAACAAAGACTTTTTAGTATGTTCTGATATCAGATACTATAACTATAAATTTTTTGAGGGTGATGTTGTATGGTTTTTTTTTAAATTATTAACTTGATGGTTAGTTGCTATATATGGCTAACATGATAAAACACTGTTATTAGCACTTTATGTTTAATATATAGATGATATGATGTTTCTTTTTGCTAATAGTAACTGCAATTAGTAGAAACTTGGTTTATTAATTGTAAATGTGACATTCTTCTGCATTTATGGGTTTATGAATTCAGAATAATGGATGGATATATATATATATATATATATATATATATATATATATATATATATATATATATATATATATATATATATATATATGACTGTATTTGGCTTGATGATGTTGCGTTTCATGTTGTAAAAACCAGGGAATTGTCAGATAATAGATTGTTTTGCCCGATTAGATTATGTGTTAAATTATAGTTCTTTAAGTCATTGTTTCATTTTCTTGAATTCTATGTAATTTTGTAAAGAAGTACAATAACAAACAGTGGTTTGAACATCTGTTTGCCTTTTCGTCAATAGTTAATGGAAACCCATGTTAGGTTGAACAGTGTTTTGAAGAGGAAAACAGTGTGAGAAGACAGTAGATCTTATTAAGTTAAACATTTGTTCAGGCTTAAACAGATGTTTGGCCTTTAACAGATGTTTGGCCTTTTTTTATCAGAGGTTTGGCGTTAAACAGTTGTTTGACCTTAAACAGATGTTTCGCCTTCTATATCCGATATTTGGACTTAAACAGATGTTTGACCTTAAACAGATGTTTGGCCATAAACAGATGTTTGGACTTAAACCAAACATCTGTTTAAGGTCAACATCTGTTTGACTATTGGTCAACATCTGTTTGACTATTGGTCAACATCTGATTGACTTTTGGTCAAGATCTGTTTGAATTTTATTCAACAGCTTATTTTGTAAAGAAGTACAAAAACAAACATTTTTACAAAATCCCAAATCACCCTATCATGTAAGTGCATTGAAGTAAAAGTGGAAATGATATTATTCATGTGGTCCTGTTGTGCTTTTGTTTGACCTCTAATATGGGTTCACGATCTAATCCGGTGATTTGAAGACATTGTTGTTGAATCGAATGAGATGGTTGATGTAATGTGGTCGTATTAATAACAAATAATAATTAATATAACTAAGTTTCCCGAGCCCGGGAAGCAATCCCGGGTAAAAACCTAGTATATATATATATATTTATATACTACTAATTTGTAACATTTGTATGCATGATTGGTTGTAAATTGTGCTCAAGTGGTTGTACCTTAATCAAATAATGGTTTTATTACCTTACCAAATTCAATCTGTTTTGTATGCATGTATGGTTGTAAATTGTGCTTAAATGGTTGTACCCTAATCAAATAATGGTTTCATTATCTTACCAATTTCAATCGGTTTGATCCATTCAAAGTTGTGTTGTTTTATTTCTAAATTATTATTTATAATAATCTAATTAATTTAGCCAAAATCTTGTATAAATATAATTTGCAACATATTGATACAATTGTTGTTGCAATGTATGCATTGTGGTTTGTATAGTGGTAATGATATATATTATATATAGATTACGATGAACCTGTAAAACAGGAAAAATAGACGCGGGTTCATCGTAATGCACGAGTCCTAGATCAACTTAGTTATTTTATTGTATGTTTTACGTTTCGGTTTAATTTCTTCGCATTAACATGCCGCAACTTCAGTGTTGATGGTCGCTGGCAGTAGTGTGACATTAGGGCTTGCCCCCGCCGTAACACAAGGATGCTTAATACTAGTTGTTATTTAAATTCAAAGTATTTAACATATAATCAAAATTGTTGCAATAATTTCTTAAAGTCTAATTGCATACTTTGAAACAATATTGATATCAAACTTTGGCGCTTCATCCCAATCTTTGATGATAGCTAGTGGATCACGTTCATTATTAGTCATCAAGTTATGCAAAACAATGCTTCCCTCCAAACTTTTTGTTTGTTATGTATCTTCTGTCATACTTGTTACTTATTCATACTATAAGGCCATAGGATTTGGAGGCGTCACCAAGGCCATCTCACCCTCTATTGCGCCCCTCGACGCCATACACCCACGGATTTAACTAGGGGCACCATTGATGAGGCTCCATCATGTTAACGAGCGTTTTTAGCTTGATTGAGGTAGTCGGTCAAGATTAAGGGGGTGCTATAGGGTGAGAGGGGGCTTTATCCCACACCCTTCAAGTTAAGGGGAGAGGCTTTAAAGCCCCTGTATGATCTGGCGTTGACGTGGCGTTGATAAAGCCCCTCCCACACCCTCCCTGCCTAAACAGTAAAATAACCATTAATAACAACTAGTGGGAAGGCCCGCGCGTTGCAGCGGTTGTCCCGACTAATATCAGATTCAATTATGTCTATATGAACCACAACTGATATTCAATACATGAATTTATGTAAGTTTCGTATATTTTCTATTGTGTACCTCAACAATGGCATCAAGGGAAGATAAACGAATTTGAACTTTTACACTTCCATTTTCATCGTAAAATTCTAAATCTCTACTACATCAACTTACATTGAAAGTCAACTGAAGTCTACTAAGATAAAGAATGAACAGACAGATTTGACAAGATCCTCACTCTTTAACACACTCTGAAGCTCTTAAATTGATTCGATAAATAAGGTTTAGATCTCAAGCACATTGACATCCATCGAATTGATATTGACCTCAACTACACATAGAATACTTTTACTTAAGCAATAATAAAGCATAAAAACCCATATATGAAATAAATGTTAGAATATCATTAAACAGAAATATAAAGCAGTTCAACAAAAATGAATGTCACCCCCAAATGTCAACCAGAACATAAAAATAACCTGCAAAAGTTGAAGACAACCATAATCCAAATTGCAGATACTTTGAAAACATATTGTAGACAAAAAAAACATATCACAGCCTCATTCCTCTTCTCCCACTCTTTCGACGAGTGCTAACTGTTGGAATTGGTGTCACTTCCTCTGTCATCATCAAAACATACAACTTACTTATCAGCTACTCCTTAAACATAAATAAAAGTTTTTCAAAGAGCAAAAATAACAAATACAAAAATTCGTATATAAAAAAATAAAGAATATAAGCATACCGGTGTGACCAATCTTCATGCCAGAACGGGCAAGAGCTCTAAGGGCAAACTGTGCACCTGGACCGGGTGTCTTTGTCTTGTTACCTCCATTTGCCCATAGTTTTATGTGGAGGGCATTGATTCCAAGATCCAGTTGTTACAACAGAAATTTGTTAGTTGTAATGTATCAAACAAAAACAAACTGCTATGATTACCATATAGCAAGACACTAAAAGAAACAAGTAAAAGCCTTGCATCTTGTTGAAACATCTTGTGCAACAAGCATAGCTGCTTATGGAGACGACTCATTTCTATCAGCCTTTACCTTCATTCCACCTAATGAAAAAAATAAAAGGATAGTTGATAAGTATTAAGATATAAAAACTATAAACCAAACAATCAATAGCATGTGAATTACAGTAAATATCTTGTGGAAAAATATTAAAACTACGAACAACTAACCACTTTCGAAAAAAAAATGTTGAGAAAAAGCCTAGACAAATAAACTTAATTCATGTTCTCTTTGCAATGGATTAGAAAAACAATGTGCATGTAGTATGAACAAAATAAAACATTGCTCGCAAAAAAAATTGAACATACAACACATGTTCCTAGCGAAATATATATTATATACACCTGAGTGTTTTTAACATTTACTTAAGGGTTTTAACTTGAATATCAGTCACGGCTTTTGGTTTGTATATAGATTAGTGCAAGGCTAAACCCTTCAAATACTAATAGTTAATTACCTCATCAATTCAATAAATGATGGCCTTGATGATCATTACTTATTAGTACCCATAACTTTTTGAATTATTTTTATTTAAAAAGGTGCCAAAATCCCTAAAATGCCCCTAAAGTGTCTTAAATTTTTTGGACAATGTGCAAGTTTACCCTCTCTAAAATAGTTTGGCTCTCTTGTACATGTTGCTTCAAAATATGTACATAATGTAAAATTACTATAAGGGTAGAAAACCTATTTATAGTCCATATAAATCTATTTATTATATTTATACATACTATTAAATCATGAAAATCCCAAATGTTGCATGTCTAACATTTAACTTAATCAAATAATTTCTTTAATTATTACAAAAGTTTTATTAATTCCTTAATTTAATTTAATTCAATTAATGGAAGACATAAGGAGGCATGGATTCCATGGATGAAATGTCTAGATTGCCCTCAAAGTGTCTTAAAACTTTGGAGAATGTCCAAGTTTCCCCCTCTAAAATGGCTTGCTTCATTTGTACACGGTGCTACAAGATTTGTACATAGGCAAAATTACGAAAAAGATAAAAAACCCAGTTCTCTTAATATAGTATTATAGATAAGTGTGTAAGGAACTTGACCCTTATTTCATATGCCATCATGTTATAGCAAGCGCCATTAGGAAGATTTGTAGTGTACCTTTAAGAGGATCTCAAGCCTCATACAAATAATTTTTCTTACGGCAAATTTGAATCATTGACGGACCACTAGAGTATCATCATGTCAACAGCGGAGCCAACCGATCATATCCATATCCACTAGGCATTATGCCTATACACCAATTTAGGAGGAAACCCAATAAATATGGGAAAAACCCCCTAATGGGAATCGAACCCAGGACCTATTACTCACAAAGCCTTATCCCACTCCAAGATACCACTAGGCTTCAAAGCCATGGGCTCCCATACAAATAAATGACTCACAATTAGTTAACTTTACATAACTACGCTTCAAACTTATTAATCTCCACACTACTATTTTCGGAATTTTAGAATATCCGTATCAGGCGTTTGAAAGTAAGATTATATTAATTAATATTTTTATAACAGTAGGGATGGCAATCGAACCCAATGGGTAAACCCAAAACCCGGCACATTTGGGACGAGTTTGGGGTCGGTTAATCGGGTATATGACGGGTTTGGGACTAGTTTTTATTTTCTTCCAGGGTTTGGGATTTAGTGATATACCCAATTACCCAATAAATTGTACCCATTTACCCGATGTAATTTCTTTTATATTTTTAAATATGTATATATTGTATGTGTGTGTATATATATATGATACATCTGTTTTTTATACATATAGATATAGGTATTTTATTCTGTATAAATTGTAATTATTTGATATATTTTTATAGTGATAATACTAAATGTGACTGCTTAGTAGTTACAAAATAGATACCCGATGGTTTTGGGTCGGGTATACCCAACATGTAATTTTTTTAACTTGACGGGTTTACCCTATATCCCATAGGTATTTACCTACTAGAAACCCGACGGGTTTTAGGACAGGTTTGAGACAAGCTTATCTAACGAGATTTGAGGTTGGAATTACCTAAACCTGTCCCAAACCTAACCTATTGTTATCCTATATAACAGTAACAAAATTACTTTTAATTTAACAGAACACTCAAATTATTCTGCTTTCCTACACCTAGTCTTCTTTTCTTAGGCCGATTTTATTTAATGAATATTGGATTTTAATAATCCTAACTATTCGCCGTTGGCCGCAAACAATCTCAACTTTAAAATTAACAACTAGCAGTCCTAACTTTTAACATATTGGCCTCCATTGGACCCTGACTAACAGAACCCTAAAGCCGTTAGTCTCCGGTCGCTAGAAAAACGTTTTTTTGCCGGAAAACTCAACATTTTCGTCCCGAACCTCTTTGTAACTTTATTATGGACATTTGGGAACCTTTTTTCTAGTAAAAGTCTCAATTATTAAAATAGCCGATAAACTCCTTTTTCGCTGAAAAACTTTTTTTTCGCAGGGAAACTCAACTTTTTTGCTGAAAAACTCAACATTTTTGTCCCAAACCTTTTTGTAACCTTAGATTGAACCTTTAGAAACCTTTTTCTAGACAAAAACGGATTTCCGGCTACCGGAGACTAACGACGTTAGGATTCTGTTAGTCAAGGTTCATTGGTGGCCAATATGTCAATAGTTGGGACTGCCAGCAGTTATTTTTTAAGCTGGAACTGTTAGCTGCCAACGACGAATAGTTGAGAATATTAAAATCCAATATTTATTTATTTAAAGTATTTTGACGGTAGCAAAGTCGGAGAATAAAAACTTTTGTGATCAATTATTCATTGAATTAATGAAGTGTTTGAAAAGGAAAAGACCTTCGAAAAGGGAAGGGGCGACATACGTTAAATGGTGGACATTGTCACCTGGTGGGAGGCACATGTGAGGTGTTTAGGAGTCGGTGTTCAAGTTAAACCGAATTTTATAATTAAACAACTTGAATTAAATTTTAAACATTATAAATAAGTTTTGATGTTGTAGTAATCTTAAGTGTTATGTGTATTATATTTATAGGAGCAAATCATTTGTCCAATCATATAAATAAGCTTAGATGTTGTAGTAATCTTGAGTGTTATGTGTATTATAGGAATGAATCATTTGTCCAATCATAATGTCAAAAGTTGTTATTAGTTTGTGATATTACACTTAAAAACTCAAGTTTACTATATTAATATTGTATGTTGTAACTTCACTCTTATGTTATATATGCTTGCATATAACAATGAAAAATCAAACTCTAAACATCCATAATTAATATTGTAATTGGAAAATTATCAAAATGTCACTTAATCAACCCAACTTACCAAAATGTCATCCTACTGCGTCCATGGGCGGACTCATCCGGTATGAGAAGCGTCTGTCAGTAAACTTGAAGAGTCCATGAATCAAGTGACATTTTGATAATTTTCCCTATTATAATTTAGCCGAAGTAGTTACGATCTTCGGTTAGTTTTTTTTTTTTTTTTTTTTTTTTGAATGGCGATCTTCAGTTAGTTTGAATAATTATTTGGGTACATATTTTAAGAACCAAAATCCAATCAATATCTCCTATTTGAATTGGACTAAACTGGTTCATCCAAATAAATACATCTACTTGAGAGTTACAAATTTAGTTATATACCTACATGTTATCTATCTTTTTTAATTAAAGGAACGAATTTTATATAAAGAGTACGAGTAACAAAGGTACTAAATTATATTTCACTTTGAGAGGGGAAATGGACTATATCACCCTAAACTATGCAAAATTGGCCAATAGCACGCCCAACTTTCAACTTGGCTCCCACCACCCCCAACTTAATACTTTGGTTGTCCTGTCACCCCGTCGTTAACCAAACACTAACTCAGTTAGTTTTTTTTATCCTATGTGGCAAAAGAGTTGTGACATGGCATGCCTAGGTGTACAAAATAATCAATCTACTGAACAACTGCACATCAGCAGCCACATCTACCAAATCCAGGCTCAACTCATCGTCCACAACCGCCACCTGTACCTTAACGCCATTGTAGCTCACCATTTCATTGGCGCATGCCGATCCTTTTCCCTTTTAACTTCAGCTTACCTTCTTTACATTCACCAGCTGCACTTCAAACCCCACATCTTTATATGCAACACCCTCATCAAAGCCTTAAATCCTCATACCTCCATATCTTTTTACACACACATGAACCGCAACTCCATTAAACCCATCATTCGACAGCCGGAGATACATTTACCGCCGTCTGCACTTTGCGTCAGTCATGGAACCGACATAATCTCTAGCCGGCGCTGACGCCTCCTACACCCCAAACACCATCTTCGATAATCCTACCAACACCTCCGGCGACGACAACACTTCTCTCAAAACCACCAATCCCTTACCTCCAACCGCCACTCCGCCTGCAAATCGCGTCAAATTCACCTTCAGTTCCTTCAATTCAGAAGTTCATTCGGTCCGATAACGTCGAAATATCAAGTGATGGCAGATCTGTGAGCCGATTAATCATCAAACGATGAAGATGGAGACGTTGAGGCGTCGTAATCGATCATGCTCGGTCTGTTTCTCTCTCTAGATCTCGTCAGTAGCATCGATTTCTCTTTCTATATAGGCATCGGTGGGTTTGACTGCTGTTCTTTGGTCAAAATTGCAGAGATTGAAGAGGAATTGGTTGGGGGATTTGGAGTTTTAAGCACGTGTGTTTTGGTGTGTTCATGGTGGATTAGGGTTTGAAGGTTTGTGCGTGTTTGGGAAGGAGAAGAGAGGGTTTGTTTAATCCTGCCTTTGGATCTTTTAAAATGAGATTTATATATTAATTATAATTAAAATATAGATTTCTCTAAATATAATTGGCCATCTCAGCATGACACGTCATAAAAACAAGCCACATCATCAAAATTTAGCCATGTAGGATAAAAAACTAACTGAGTTAGTGTTTGGTTAACGACAGGGTGATAGGACAACCAAAGTATTAAGTTGAGGGTGGTGGGAGCCAAATTGAATGTTGGGTGTGCTATTGGTCAATTTTGTATAGTTTAAGGTGATACAGTCCATTTCCTCTGTTTGAGATGATGTGAAATAAGTAGATTTTTTTTTCCCTTTATAATTGAGCACAATATTCAATTATTCAGATGGTAACATCAATGAGTGTCTTTTCTTGAACGAAGGCTAAATTATAGGTCAGAGGGTAGGGTTAGATTGGCTTGTCCCGTTAGATCGAACATTCTTTTTCTGGATTTTTTAAAAATAAATATACAATCAATTAAGATTATTTCAAATATTTTAAATGATTTTAACTATACATAAACTATCAACGATTACATAGGTGAAACAGACTGTTTATTTGGCAACTATTTGATTCATCTGGAAAGTATAGAATGATAAGTTATTTAATGGTCAATCTCATCAACCGCGTTGGATTGCCTACTCACAGTCTCATCTTTGAATATTATCATTGCAGTCCCACCATGTAAGTATTTTTCTCTTATTGCATCTTTGTTTAAAAAAAAAAAAACTTAACGAAGTTAATCTTGTTTCCGAATTTCAGACTGTTGTTTTAGAGGTTTTGATCAAAACGATGATACGAGTCGATTGATGTAAAACTTATCTCGAAATGGTGCTCCAAACGACTTGATTTTTGTTAATTTGAAGCTTAAACACCTGAATTGAAGCACCGTTTTTGTCGTTTTGAGCACTGTTTCAAGGTAAGTTTTACATCAATCGATTCGTATCCTCGTTTTGATCAAAAGCCTAAAATATCAGTTTGTAATTCGTAAAAAAACTTGAATTTGTTAAGTTTTTATAATGGATGTGCACTGAAAGAAAAATACTTAAGAGTTGAGACTGCGAGTGATAATATATTCAAATGTAAAACTGTTAATGACTAACCACCACTAGCTGACATTATTAAAATCCAATTTCAATAAAGATATTTTTACACTTTAAACAAAATCAACCATTGAGCATTGACTGTGTTATCTCTATTGACTGGTATACAACCCTTTTATGAGGCCACTGAGCAACAGATGGTGCCAGTGTTTCAGTCCTACGGAGACTCAAAACAAATCTAGAAACAAATGCAGTTGAGGGATAGATTTTGAGAGTAAGCTAATAGAACTTAATTGTAATTGTATATATTTTCTTGGTTATGTAATTTTTAATTTTATTAATGTGTAAGTTTTAATATTACTTCAATGTTCAGAAAATTTTTAGCTAAATATAACTGAGTGATCCATATAAATAATTATAAACTTGTTGATTACTTAGCATTACTTTTAAAATTAACTTAATTAATATTAGATGATTAAAGGTAAACTGCAACCAAGTTTAATAGTTGTCATTTAAAATTTTAAATCACTTGGATTTAACAAGTTTCAACAATTTTACAACAATTAAATAAAGTTAAGAACCTGAATCTAATCTAAATATTAATAAAAGACTTCAATTAATGTCGTATGATATTTTCTCCTTCAACTTATTAAATATTAATTAATAATATTATTAATATATCTAATATCTTTTTTTTAAAAGTAATATATATCTAACATCTATTAAATTTTTAATATCTCTTGAATTAATATAAATAGATCTAATGTCTAATAAAAATTTGGATACATGGATTTACTTGAACATTAAAGTTATAAGAACAAGGAATTAGGTATTATTTTATATTTTTTATTATTTAATGATATTATCATAAAATATGATGAAAATAAAAAAAAAAACAAATTTATTAAGTATAAAAATGTAACCGAAATTTTAATTTCCACACTATTAATTTATATTTTTTTTTGTGCTTCAGAGCGTTGTACCATATGCTTAAGGGGTTTTAAAAAATTGATTTTTCACTTTTAACCTAAAAGTGTGAAGAGATGGGGAAAGGTGAATGGTCGTGTAATAAAAATCTAAATATTTAATAAAAAACTCTAATTAATGTCATATGTTATTTTCTCCTTCAACTTATTAAATATTAATTAATAATATTATTAATATATATGACATTTAATAAATTATTAATATCTCTTGAATTAATATTAATATAAATATATCAGGTAGAGATATGGTAAAAAGTGTCTAAAATGTAAGAAGGGTAAGAAGTGTTTTAAACCATTGGATATTTGATCTAATGGTTGAGATCAATAGGGTATAAAAATGTAAATTGTGTTTTAATTATAAGGACCTTATGTAAAATTGAAGGGTAATAGTGTCTTTTCCAATGTTTCAAATATGGTAACCATATCCTACACATCCAAAACCCCCTATCAATCTCCTAAAAACAAGCGACGTACCCGTAAAAGCTAAATTCTTCTATTTTCCGTCAATCTAACAACAAAGCAGAAAACATAGAAGTGTTTTATAGGTAAACGGTGCACATTCTTCGACGCCTAATTCCTGTTGAACTGAAGTCTTTTATATTTCACTAATCACATCGCATTCTTGTTCTATTAACACTAGAATCAAGAATCAAACGAGTGTTTTATGGATTCAAACAAAGGAACGAGGAAGCCATCGGGTTTGAAGAGGAAGCGAGAAGCAACAATTTCGAAACCAGGTTAGTGTTTTATTGGGGATTTGATGTTCGGTACAGTGCATGGTTGTCAATGGTGTCTATTGATGTTTGGGATGTTCTTAACAACCCGGTTAGCACTTTAGGGTTTTATTTAGGGATTTATTGGGTGTTATATGTGATGTAGATGGGGTGATAGTGTAATATAAGTAGATTTAAGTTTGTTTTAAAGGGGGTTGTATTTTAAATCGGTCGGTTGTGTGTTTCCTCTGTTTTGATCATTGAAGGGTGTTTTAAATGGGGGTTTTACAAATGTAGTGTCTTTTGCAGTGTTATATTCAAGAATGAAGGGTGTTTTAATGGGGGTTCTATTTTAAATCGGTCTTTGGTGTTTTAATTGGTTTTGATGATTGGGTTGTCCTTAACAATTATGAGTAGATCCGTTGATCCTCTGATTGCATAAAACACTACAAGTCTGATTGTGTCATAGTGTTATATGTAAATGGTGGTTGTGGATGACAATATTGCATATAACACTACACTTCTGATGTAGTTGGTGTCTTCTAATCACTTTATTGCATAAAACACTATAAGTCTAATGTTGAGAAAGTGTTATATGTAGATGGTGTCTGTTGAATACTTTATTGCATATAACACTATAAGTCTAATCACTTTATTGCATAAAACACTACAAGTCTGATTGTGTCATAGTGTTATATGTAAATGGTGGTTGTAGATGACAATATTGCATATAACACTACACTTCTGATGTAGTTGGTGTCTTCTAATCACTTTATTGCATAAAACACTACAAGTCTAATGTTGAGAAAGTGTTATATGTAGATGGTGTCTGTTGAATACTTTATTGCATATAACACTACAAGTCTAATCACTTTATTGCATAAAACACTACAAGTCTGATGGTGACATCATTGCATATAATTTGGAATTCCTGGTTCGATAACTAATTGTAAAAGCATTTAATTTTAGTCCGGAGAAGCGGCCGAATACCCAGATTCAAAATGGGAAAGGGATTCCATAACACAATTGGACAAAGCATCCCGTTGAGCGATTCGGATAATGATAACGTAATGCAAGAAGGTATATATAAAATAGAAAACTACGCATGTAAAAAACAGTTTGATGGACACTTTAGTTTTAGTAATTTGTTATGCAATATCACGTTTTGTCGGAATTCTTGAACCAAGTCTCACCAAAAAAATAGGACACTTTAATTTTGGTAATTTGTTGGTTTAAAATAACAAAATGTGTTCGATTTGCAGCTACAACATCACCCGATGCAAACAGCGATGACGACTTCGAGACACGGCTTCCAGTACCATTCGTGGAAGGTAAGAAGTTGATTAATTCAAATGAAATGTCGGTGTTTTTCGTATGATAGGGATCATAGTATAACATGTATAAATGTTTATTTTAGTTTCAAAAAACACCCTACACCAGCTGATACAACACACCGTGACTCAGCCGACGACGACTTCGTGACGCAACCACCAATCACAAATCAATCAGGTAACTTTGCACACAAAATTTGGAACCAAATCAGTCTTTTCATTTCATTGTAAATATAGTCTAACTGATGTGAATATATGGGTTCCAGCTGCCAAGTCACAGCCGGACCGCGACGATGTTGACAAACAACAACCAGGCGACGGAAAAAGATGTAAGTCAACAGCGACTAGGAGGAAGTAGACGAGACCACCAGCGTCATTTCCATCAAAAAAATATGAGCCCTTCACCGGGCCAAAAATTAAACTGAAGACGTCTTCAGAGAACCTTGTTATATTGGTCAACAACTTGAATAAACCACAAAAAAAGAAGGTCATAGAAATGGGATTCGGTACATTGCTGAATTTCAACATACGACATGTACCGACACGGCTTGCATATTGGCTGGCAAGCAACTATGACGACAACGCA
Source organism: Helianthus annuus (assembly GCF_002127325.2). Taxonomy (NCBI): domain Eukaryota; kingdom Viridiplantae; phylum Streptophyta; class Magnoliopsida; order Asterales; family Asteraceae; genus Helianthus; species Helianthus annuus. The sequence goes on from NC_035446.2 coordinate 105,123,254, forward strand.
GGAGTGTTGAACTTTGGCGAAACCCGTGTACGGATCACAACAAATTTGGTGAATAAAATATTCGGAATACCAAACGGGGGTGTAAAGATTGTAGAAAAAATAAGAGCAAGGGACAGCAATCCGGTTGTAAAAGAATGGAGAGACCAGTTCAATGATTACACTAAAGTGTCGCCACTCGGGCTGAAGGATATGATGGTTGCAGACACTTCAAGTGACCGGGTGTTTCAATTGAACTGGTTGGTGTTGTATAATACTATGCTTGGGGAGATAAGCGCTTGCAACACAGTTAATCAGCGATTCTTGGGATGCGTGGACCCAAATGTTGAAATATCGAGCTTTGATTGGAGCAGCTACATGATAACCTGTTTAGAACGCACGGCGAATGCATGGAACCGGAAGAGGAATGACCCTTTTAGAGGCCCGATCATGTTACTAGCGGTATGTGACTCTACTCTATTGTTCCTGATATGAGACTGAAACACTACATGCATAAAACACCACAAACACTTTATTTAACAACATAAAATTGGTTACATCAGCTACATTGCATACAAAACCATTAAAGTCTTTTAAAACACTATTTCACTATGTTACTATGTATAACACTACAGTAACATGTATTAGATTACAAACAAGTCTGTTTGGAACAATACATTGGATATACTGTATTCTATAGCATATTAAACAGTACAATCATTATAAAACACAACATTTACAGACAGTTCACTATGTAAAACACTACAGTCAATAGTATAACAATACAATCAGCATGCATAACCCTTAACATGGCTACATAATTCTTAGAATTGAATGCTTATATGTGCAGGCTGTATACGCGTACGACCGTATGGATGTTTTGAAGCGTGATAAGAAAGGATCTCATCCGATTGAGTTGATAGATGACAGGATGCTCGACGAACTGCTCGGAAAGCTTGACGACATACTTTGGGCAGACCACCTAAAGCATAACACCCCAATGATACCTAAAATTCATGTAGATGAAGATAAGCCGAGGAGTGAAAAGGTTAAGAAGATACCTGAAGAAAAAAAATCATCATCCACCAGCGCTAAAAAAGTTGAAACGGCAGCTGAAAAAAGTGCGGAAGACAATGAGGATGGGGGCAACGAAGACCACGGACCGTACGATGAAGGGGACGACGACCACCTGGGAATATACAAACATTGCAAAAATTATCTGTTGTCGCAGCCAAGTACACAGGAGTTGCCGTTTGTAGTTGGGGCAGACGGCGAGTTTCGGGTCCCAATGGTATCACAGTATGGGACGTCGCCCGTCTACTCACAAGAAGAAAAAGAAAGTGAAGAGGTGCAGGACTTGATAACCTTTTTAACGTTTGGTATGATATCATACATAATTATATACATCTGACAACGGTTTGGATGACACTATATAATTTGGTTAACAAGATCAAAATTACACTGACGGAAGCTTTACGTTTGCACCCAAACAGTGAAATGATATTGAGTGGGAAAGCGTCATGGATTGCGACGGTCCGCAAACATCTGAAGGACGTTGCGGATGATGAGGAAGGCGATGTTGTGTTAGAAAAAAACCCACACTTGTCAAAAACACTGGACTGTTGACACAAGGTAATCAATCTCCTTTCTCGTCCATGACTTCATCATTTTGCGCAGAAGTGGATGAACTGATATCTGCAATACAATCCATACGACACCCAGGCACACGATCGAAAGCTGAGGGGATCCAACCAGTAAACTTGCAAAGTGAACTGGACAACGTCGCAACAACGTCAAGTATTCGTGACACTGAAAAGGAAGGAAACGCCTTATTGCAATATAAACTCCAGAGGCCAAAAAGAAACACCAATCTTCCAGATGCGCTGAGGTCACCGTATGTGTAGCGTGTGGTTCATTAACAGATAAACGGGAACAATTGGAATCTGCATTGGCTAGCTGTATACTCAGCGCAACGGGAAATAAATGGTAAGTATCGACAACACTAAAAAATTAAATAATTGAACGAATCTGCTTGCGAATTAATGATTTTATTTCGTGTTATTAAGTAGGGATGTTATATTCAATTGCCCAGCAGGTGTCTCGATTTTGAGAGGCTCGTTTGAGACGATCTACCCGGAATTATGCTTGGATGCAGATATTATATCAGCATGGGCTGCAGTCCTTAACCACGAGGAGCGGTTAAGGGCACCGGGTACCCCCGCGAGGCTGTTTTGCAATGCCGGAATGTTGGTAAGGCACTTTTCACACTTTATAAACACTATTTGATAATGTAGGACAGTATATAACACTACAATACTAAAAAAATAGATCACAATGTAACAATGTGTATAACTAAACAACACTTTAAAACAACTTATATAACACTATAACACTAAAAAGAATTTAGAACATCTATATAACACTGTATAACAAACTGGTACATTAAAAATCACTAAATAAAAAAATAGGATAAGCATATAACACTGTGTCATATTGTGTAAAACTACATAGCAGTTAAAATATAAGAAAAAACTACTTATAACACTATATGTTGCAATCAACCATCATATGTATCCTATGAAACTAAATATTATGCCTTTATAAATATAAACCAACTTATAACACTACAACACCATGTAACAATACAAACCAGTTTTTGAATATCGTCAAAATATCGAAGGGACCGAGAAACTTAAATCAACTTAAATATGTGATTTATTATGAAACAGGTGGCAACTGATTTTGAAGGGACCGAGGAATACAGAATCTCGAAGTTCTTTAGCCGGATGGAAGCAATATTAGGCCAAGCAGATAGCATGGACATCAGAAACTTCCAAATGGTATTCGTGCCAGTGCTGTATATAAAACACTACATTCTAGTGTTCTTCAATCTAGCACAATACCAAATATTGGTGATCGACAATATCGAGGATGATGTCCCTATCAACATACGATACAAGGGCTACGTAGAAAAAGTTGTAAGAACACTAACAGTAAAATAATAGTTGCCATACAATATCTATAACTTTTAAAATATCCCATTTGATGTCGTAAATTTTACAGATCAATGCATTCTGCTCGTATGTCAAAAACCACTCGCCTGCTATCACTAAAAAACTGCGATCAACATCACCGATTAGTCTGAAATTCCCGTGGCAAACATTGTATAACGGAACAGATTGTGGAATATTCGTCATGCGTCATATGGAGACTTTTAAAGGTGTTATTGTAATTATAGTTTAATTATTAAAGTTGAAACTGGCATGTACGCTAATTTAATTTGTATTTCTGTTCACTAGGGACAAGTGTGCGCGAATGGAACTGCGGGCTATCGCCAGAGCGAGACATCACGGGGGAGGTGTTGAAAGATCAATCGAAAGAACTATGTGACTTGCGAATAAAGTACATATAAAAAATCTTGTTAAGTGACATAAATTCACTGCGATCTAAGATGGAGAAAGAAGTACATGAGTACGCAAATTTGAGTGAAGATGAAAGAATGGAAAATGCTAAAACTGCAAAGCACAGGATCGAGTTACGATTGAATGAAGAATAGCACATAGTTTCGTTACAACTGATAATGTTTTGATACATGTCTTATTTTAGATATTAGCCTGGTGGCCTGGTTCTGAAATGTTTTGATACATGTTTTAATTTAGATATTAGACTGGTTTCATTTTGTCTGGTAAACGGAACGCACTGTACTAAGTGATGGTAATGGTCTATTTTCCTTAATATAACACTATAATTCAGTATAAAACACTGCAGGTATAATGTAACAACATGTAAGTGTTTGATTAATGTGATTATTGTTGTGGTAGTTGAAACTATAATATAACACTACATTTAAATATAAAACACTATATTATAAAAAAAGAATTCATTTATATCAATTTAAAAAAATGACAATTTCTATTCATCTTGACAACCTACAAATTCATAAAATATAACACTATAATTAAATATAAAACACTATAAGTAAATGTCAGACTTTAAACTAACTGTATATCACAATAACACCGTGTATATTACTGCATTTAATACAGATTACCAGCATGGTCACATTTGATTCATGTTATGTGAAATCGAACCTATAATATAACACTACAATTCAATATAAAACACTATATTTAGAATATGATAAACGAATTTAAGAAAAAACAACGTAAAAAACATTATGTTTCCCATTCATGGCCAACATGAAAATAAAAGACAAGTTCGAAATCTATAAACTTCAACACAAGGAATCCAACAAAAAATTAAACGTCATTAAAAAAATAGAAAAAACTTAAAGTTTGCATAATTTAGTAATCAACTACTCCTGCTCTTCATCTTCTAGCTCCTCTTCGTCATCTCCTTCACCTGCCGCATCTTCTAGCTCCTCATCGTCATCTCCTTCAACCGCCGCTTCATCACTTTCTGAGGAGTCGTCATTCTTTTCCCTTGCCGGGTACGAGCAGGTACGTATATTATGCCCCCGACGTTTGCAATTGCTACATTCACGACCCTTGTTTTTCTTGACATATTGAATAATGGCAATTTCACGATTACTCTTCATTCTGGAAGGCTTACCCATACCTTTAAATCTAATGGTTTTCGGCATGCAAACAGTTACAGGTGTTTCTTGGGTGTATCCAGTTATTTCAGCAAACCTATCGCGACGACTCCTAGGGGGTGCGTTTACGACTGCCTGATCAGCCGTCGATTGATACTGGACAACATGGTCCCTGAAAGCGCACAACACATCAAAGTTATGAACCAACCTGTTAATAAGAGACTCGGCTGACCTTGTTATCTCCCGTACAACACCATCAACTTGCTGTTACCGATCATCACTTTCACTAATCCCTAATATCGCTCAAGGAGCACTATTAGGAACAGCTTCCCTGGTCCACCGTCACATTATATACCTTTCAGGGAACTGCCTGATATCAAGAAACCGCAAAACGCAAAAAATGTGCGCACACAAAAGCCCAAACTGTTTATACCTATTGCATGAACCACTCATGGTCATGTCTAGTTGCCGCATCATAACCTAATACATAAAAACAAAAAAAATGAGAACAAAAATATATACTCAATTAAAACTATCAGATAAAACACCATGAACAAGAAAAATTATAAACAAACAATTGTTATATTCTATGGTTACCTGAAAAAATGTAGTACACATTTGAGAAAAGTCTTTCACAGAGAAGTTCACAAAGTTATCCTCTCTATCATCCCATTTTCCAATACCACACTTGTGAATGGCTGTCTGAATTTCAAGTTGCGCATCGAAGAAAATTGTCCGTGCGTATATGTTTGCCGCCTGTTGTTCTAAGACAAACTCTTTTGCAAATATGGGTTCGTGTGCCTAGTATCGTGATCATTCTTCCTGTGCTCGTGTGTTTGGGCTTCAATTGCAGAGTCAAATGCCCCAAGAATTCAACAAGCGTACAGTTCGGGTTGCAAAACTGCCCAAAGAAATGGTTCTCACTCTCCGAACGTGATGAAGTACGCATCAGCCCTGACATGTGTTCATCACGATAGTACGCAGGGATCCATGTATCCCTAATCTGATAAATTGACTGTAACCATTCATGATTCACCAAATCAAAATCAGCCAATATAATACCCCATTCAGTTTCAAACTGTTCTGGTAGTAATGCATCAGTCCAAACAATATCACACAACCTCTTCTTAAAATCGGTGCTATTGCATAGGTTGGCGCCAACCTAATAAACAACGAGTCAACAATAAAAAAATTAAATATACAAAATACATGATAAAACATTATACAAAAGTAAAACAACATCGATAAATAAAAAACGACATATTAAGATATAAAAAAGTACAAAAAACTAACAAAACAATTCCATTAAAACAATAAACGTCGTAAACAATAATTTTGGTATTTAATAAACCTTGGTAGTAAGTTTGTCCATTATATGCCACATGCAAAGCCAGTGCCTACTTTCAGGCCAAGTATCTTGAATAGCTTTCCTTATCGCTGGGTCTTGATCAGTTACAATCACAGGTGGTGCGCGCCCAAATGCCTGCCGAAATGCGTTAAGCAAACAACTATATGTTTCGGCAGTTTCATTACCTATTATAGCAGCACCCAAGGTAACATTACGATAGTGATTGTCAACGCCGGTAAAAGGTACAAACATCATATTGTACCTACACAAAAAAAAAACTGGTGTGATTACTGATTTGATATTGTAAAATCCATACAAGTGTAAAAACATAAAACAATCTACATTATTTAAATAATAAATTGAAATTAAAACACTATTAGTATGAGATAAAGTTAACGAGTCTTTTCATGCATATCCCACTACACTAAAAACATTATCATGGTGATAAAACACTATGATATAGATCTATTATGGATGTAATGAATCTAAAAATAAAGTAGGATACGAACTTGTTATGAAGATAAGTAGCATCGAAGGACACAACATCCCCAAACATATGAAAATTTCTCTTTGTATCACCATCGGCCCAGAACAACGCACGTAAAACGCCATCGGCAGTTGTTAGGTATTCCATAGAGAAATTGGTCATAAATTCTTTCTTCCTTCTTAGGCGTTTGATAACCATGTCAGCATCGTACTCAGCTATATACCTATTTAAGTCTCTCTTGAAGTTTTTGAAGTCAACTTTAGTGGCACCTACCTTATCAAAACCTCCATAAAGAGTCCTCATAATGTTAAACGCTAACTGGACCAACGTTTATGGCACTCAAAGCATCCACGGCTTCTTCCTGTACGTAATTGATTCCTCTGTTTTCAGGAAGCAGGTACCTGTCATCTTCAGCAACAAATGAGTGATTATGCGACTCCTCGAAGTAATAAACCTCGTAAAGATTATCCGGGGTTAACTTAACCCGAATGCACGCTTCACATCTGGTCCTTATAGAAGGAACCCTGCGAGTAATCTTAGACTTCGAGTTAACATTAGAACTACCGGCTTCCTGAGTCGAGTCAATCGCCTTTAAGGTTTAGTACCCTCTTTTGAGCATACGAACCATTTATTATGTATTACATCCTATCGAGGCTCGTATTGAGTACCCTTCCTAGCTGTGAAACCTCCCGCCTTAGCATATCTTTGGTAAAAAAGAAAGGCATTTTCGAGCGAATCAAACATCATATGCATCTGAGGTTTAATCAAATCATCGACATCTGGTATAAATGTCTTCCTCCCAGAATTTTGGGACACCTGAACATTACCAACGGGCTGGTATGTAGGGATATCTACAACAAAAAATCGACACATCAGTCGTTTATAAAACAGTGATAAGAACATGTTTCTAAATTTGATAAAACACTATATGAAGATATAACACTATATGTTTACTGTAAAGACACTATACAGCTTAATTAACAAATAATCTGTTGATTTAAAACACTTAATAATAATAAAACACTATGAACCATAAAATAAATATGTCTGCACAGAATATAACAGTATTGGTGTGGCGTAAAACACTATGAAAAGAAATTAAGATGCCTGTACATAATATAACACAATAGATTGGGGATAAAAAGACTATACATCTAAATATAAAAAAAATAATAATAAATAACTTTGTTAATGATAAAACACTACACAAACTTACCCTAATACAATTCAATGCATAAAACAGTATGAAGGGGAATTCAGATGTGTGAATAGAATATAACACTATTGTTCATACATATGACACTATACATCTAAATATAAAAAAATATCTTTGTTAATTATAAAACACTACAAAAACTTACTAAAACAAGGGTAAACAATTCAATGTATAAAACACTATGAAAGGAAAATAAGATGTGTGAACAGAATATAACACTATTGATCATGCATATAACACTACACATTTAAAAATAATAAAAAAAAACATGATCATGAAAAAACACTAAAAGAACAACTTACCCTAAACAACTTAATCTATAAAACACTACATACACACAAAATCAAACCATACTCATGTCCTGTAAAAACGGCATACTAAAAACAAAAACGTCGAACAAATAACACTAATTATCGGAACATGATAACTATTAACAGATTAAATTACTATGATACACATGTACCTGCATCGCCGGACTCCATAGAAATTGATATAAAACACCAGAATCGAAGAAGGGCGCAGAAGTTAAACAACTGTATTGTCTCTAGCGATTTCATAAGACTTCTTGTATTTATAATTGATGATGAATGATACGTAGATAACAATCGTATTGGATGTTGCAAAAAAATACAAAATTCGAATCAATCCCTAAACATTCTCATCGCCAGTTATTTTTTTTCAGTTATATTATAAATCAATTAATTGACAAGAATGTACAATTACTAATATACCATTTTGAATTAATTAAGATGAGGTACACTTGTCATTCCCAAATTATTTCTTACACTTCTTATAAAAGATGAACTTTGTACAGGATCCTCTACCTAAATATATCTAATATCTAATAAAAATTTGGATACGTGGATTTACTTGAACGTTAAAGTTACAAGAACAAGTATTTAGGTATTATTTTATATTTTTGATTATTTAATGATATTATACGGAAAATATGAAGAAAATAAAAAAAAATCATATAAGACTAAAGTACTAATATTATAACAATTAAACATTACAATTTTGCATCTTATGAAAAAAAATCTCTCTAACCTAATTTGATATTTTAGAGTCACAAAGTTTGTCTAATATACGCTCACCTGTGAAAAATAAATGAATTCATAGCATGTTACCCTATAAAAATTTTAAAATACGATCAAGTGACATTTAAATTTGTAAACGTTTACATAAAGATGTATTTTTTTTTCATAACTAGTAATATGACCCACGTGCGATGCGCGCAGGCTCATTGCAAACATAAAATAGATTAGTCCAAACGTTGTGTGATGCGGTAACTATATGAAAACGCGCATTTCAACGTATCCGATTTAACTCAACGTAACCTATATAAGTATTGCATTTGGATAAAAAGGTAAAGTAAATCGAATTTGTATCGTATAATCATAAAGTATTTATATGTGACGTGACTCAAACATAGGAATCGTACCCAAAAAAGAAAAGCATAAAAACGTGTATAAAGAGAAAACTGACACGTAATCAAAGGGAATTAATTAGAACATTAAAAAAACCACAAAAGGACAAAAGAAAATACATTCACATCAAAGGGACATTAGTGTTTTGCAAAGTAAAATTGTACTCACCGCGCGTTGCGACGGGGTCGAAACGTAGAATAACTCGAATTTATATTTTCGAATGAAAACGTATTATATTTGACCACACTCGTTTGAAACAAAATTTATGTCGAAACCTAGACCAACCGAAACGTACATAAAATAAGCACAAAAGTGTATTATATTTGACATGACTCGTTTTGAAAAAAAAAAACTAGCATCGAAACGTAGACCAACTCGAATTTATAACTACAAGTACGTAAAAAATTAGTTTTTAAAAAGCTAAGAACGAAAGGAGTAAACTCAAAACTATAGAAACTTGAGAGGATCAAAATGGTATTTTATAAAGTTTTTAAACACAATGACAAATTAGTTTTTTAATATGAAAATTAGCAAATGAATGCTATTGAAAAAAAAAACATATATATTAGTTAAAAAATTAATATGTTAAAAAATAGAGGAGTTAGTATAGTATAGAAGATGGTAGGGGGTTAGGACTACTATATACAAAAGTTTGGTTGGGGGGGGGGGGGTGGAAACCCCATCGACATTCTACTTTAATATTATGTATAAAATATGTAAAAGAATAAACTGCAAAGTGGTTTGCGTCATTCTTTTACTGCAAAGTGGTTTGCGTCAGCTTGTACTTTGACACCTTATCTACCATTATTTGTTGTATGGCACCTCTTAGTGAGATTTCATTGCACTTTGACACACTCCCGTCAGTCAAAAGTTAACTGACCGTTAGTGTTAAGGGGTAGGAAGATCGTTTCATAGTTGAATCTTCATAAATACATTTCACAACCTCCCTTATCTTCACTTCATTTCGATATGCACCTGCACTTTACCAATGACTCACAATCTACCACACACACACACGCACACTTTGGTCACCAAGCTTAACCTCGCAGCCGATCATGGAGTTCACTATGGAGCTTCATAATGAAGCAGTTCATGGTATGATTTACTTGTCAATTTCACTTTTTTAACTTGATTTCACTTGTCTATTTCTTTAATTGTAATTGAAATTGAGATGTTAATGGTACTTGTTTATCCGATTTAGTTGGAGTAAGGGTCCACGAGGCACAGAACCACCACACCATGGTGCAGGTGCCGATGGTTCTACTATGAATGAACAAATTTGCCTTTAACTTTGCTGTGGTGTTCTCGCCATCACCACAACAATCACCACCAAGCAGCAGAATGCCATCACCCCCTTCTCTAGTCCGCCGTTACGACTGCCATCACCATAACAGAGCATTGCCATTGCCATCACCACCGCATTCACCAAGACTAGTATAATACTAGTTTGGTTATTATGATTATGTGTAATTCTTAACTTAGTAATTATGGTCAAATATGTGTCACTAGGTTTGAATGGTTCTTTTGGTATTAACTTAACTTATTGATATGTATAATTATTGAATGGTTCTTATGGTATTAGCTTGATATGTATATTATTGAATGGTTCTTGAACATGTTCATTGTGTTTATTTGGTTAGTTGAATGCATGCTTGGGTTCACGGGGGTTCACAAGGTAGCTTAGTCATGTGTTCACATATGCAATAGGGTAGCTTGGTTTGATGGTGCAATAGTCACAGGTTTAGATATAATCAATTCACGTGGTAGCTCGGTTTGATGATGGTCAATGTTAACCCCTGTCAACCCCTGTGAGCAATAGTCATGGGCAATAGTCATAGATGAACAATATTCATGGGTTCTCAAATGATGCATAGTCACATATGATCAAATCATAGGGTAGCTTTGTGATGGGTTCATCGATGCAATAATCATGGCTTCACAGATCTATTAATAGGGTAGTTTAGTCATGTGTTCACATATGATCAATTCACAGGGTAGCTTAGTCATGGGTTCACATGGTAGCTCATTCATGGGTTCACAGATGATCAATTCATATAGTTACAGATCATATTGCATTTCAATACAGTTGGTGACAGTTCAGAAACTTAAAGCAACGTATAGTTCACATATCAATTCACATGGTAGCTTGGTCACATTGCATTGCAATCCAATTGGTCACAGTGCAGGTTTGATGACAGTCACAGATCTCGTCTAAGTTACATTTGTTGGACTCAGATGATGGTCATGGTGCAGGTTCAATGCTCACATTGATGGTCATAGTGCAGGCTTGATGGTCACATTATATTTGTTCGTAGTGGAATCATGGGTTAGATTGTTAGTTTAGTCATGGGTTCCCAGTCAAACATTGCATTGCCTAGTTTAGTCATGTGTTCACAATCATGGTTTGCATAGGTTTGACTAAATAAAGTCAAAGAATTACAGTTTGTGATTTGGTTTGATTATTATCTTTGACTAATTAAAGTCAAAGTATTATGTTTGGTTTGATTATTAGTAATGCTTTGATTACGTTTGACTGTTAAAGTTAAACAAATTGTGAGATTAATTTGATTATGTTTAATTGAATAAAGTAAAACCTTTGCATACGTATGTTGTGTCTTTAAAGACGATGAAACAATTAGAACTTAGAGAGAATTTCAAAGTGTTATAATTATAAACCAAAGGGTGGCATACTGCAATTGTAAAATGGTAGGATTGTCTTTTTACATCGTTTTTAAACTAGCGTGAACGGTCAAGGGATGTCAAGGTGTCAAAATGCAATGAAATTCCACCACAGGGTGCCATACAACAAAAAAGTGGAAGATAGGGTGTCAAAGTGCAAGTTGGGGCAAACTATAGGGTGGCAAATTGAAGTTTACTCAACATAAAATTACAGATAAAACGATAAAAACATTAGTATTAACAAAGTATTAACCCTAAGATAAAGTCCATTTATAAATAATTTGCTAGGTACACAATTAAATTTGATTAGCATTTATTTTGGTATGTGTGATTAGGGATGAGATTGGTACACTACTCGTATCCGTACTCATACCAATGCCGAAAATACCATTATCGAATTGGAACGAAACTGAGAACCAAATATCGTACCGAATATATTGGTATGGTATGAGTATTTTGGTTCGGTACCCGTTTTGGTACCACTTTATTTCTATTTTATTTTCTGAGTAATCGTACGATACTAAATAGGTAAAATTGGCACGAGTACCAACACAACACTATAGGAATACCAAATATGTAAAACCGATACGAGTATCAATACGACACGGGTACCAAATAGGTAAAATTGATACGAGTACCATAAATATCATAATATGAAATAAAACATAATATAAAAGAAACTTTTAGAGTTCTGTATAAAATACAGTACCAGTACTTGTTTTTACCCATACCTATACCTAGGGATGAGCAAATCGTTCCCGGTACGTACTGAATTTACCGAACTGGGTACTTTTCGGTACCGATTCGGTACCGACTTTTAGCATTTTCGGTATCGGTTCGGTACCGGTCCGATATAGTACCGGTTCGATAGCGGTATTTACTGGTTTTTACCCTCAAATACTGGTACCGTACCGGTACCGAACCTTACCGAACTAGGTATATTCGGTACCGGTACCCACTTTTGGGGATTTCCGGTACCGGACGGTACCGAGCTCATCCCTACCTGTACCAATATCGAAAATACTAAATACCAAATACCAAAATCAATAAAACTGGGTACCAAATACCCAAAATTGGTATGGATACATATACTGATACAAATGAGGGCATAAGGGGACTGGGGGCGGTCCGTGATGGCCCCTCCATCACGAGTGATGAACATGGGAACACCGCCGCCACCTATGAGTTCCACGCGTGAAATTTAAAACGCGTGGAAATCTTCACGCGTGAAATTTAAAACGTTGTAATGTTGCAAAATTTGAAAGTTGGGCTGCTTTTTTTAACTGTTTTTTAACGGTAAACTTTAATAAAAAAACCTTTAAACCTTATATATATAATATCTCCATTTTTAACCATTTCCCCCACACCAAAACACAAACACATTTCACACAATCTACATCTTTCTCAAATGGAGTTTCCTACGGATTCGACGTTTCCGATGGACAGCGATGGCAATACCCAGTCGTCTTCCGACAATGAGACGCTTAAATATTTTGTGCCAGTGTATAACGAACTTGAATCTAGTTCGTCCCGCCAAAAGAAGAAGATGGTAGATCGTGATCGTATACATGCCAACGAAGTGTTAATGAACGATTATTTTGTGGAGAATCCGCCCTACAATGCCAACACGATCTCGAAACCCTCTTCCGAGAAGCTCAGCACGTCTGTTTCAATGAACGCACTCTGAAGAAGGAAAGAATCTATCACGATGGAGCTCAGCTTGTAAGCAAATCGAATGGGATCTTCTATTTTCTGAACCGAATTTGGATCCCTAAGCGGACCGAATTACGAAAGATTTTGATGGACGAAGCCCACAAATCCCGATATTCTATTCATTTCGGTGCCGACAAAATGTACCAGGATCTTCGCTATAAGTACTGGTGGCCGGGCATCAAGAGGGATATTGCTCTCTACGTTGGGAAATGCCTGACTTGTGTAAGAGTCAAGGCTGAACATCAAAGACCCTCTGGCTTACTCGAACAACCACCAATCCCTATATGGAAGTGGAGAGTATAGCTACGGACTTCATAACAAAGCTTCCGCACACGTCATCAGGTCACGACAGCATTTGGGTTGTCGTTGACCGTTTGACCAAATCTGCTCACTTTTTGCCAATACAGGAAGACTACAAGGTAGAACGATTAGCCCGAATCTACACCGACGAGATCATTTATAGTCATGGTACACCTCGCGAAATCATCTCTGACCGAGATGCTCGGTTTACCTCGCGATTGTGGGAAACGTTTCAAGCGGCTCTCGGTACGACGCTTAACTTAAGTACCGCATTCCATCCTCAAACCAACGGACAGACTGAAAGAACGATCCGTACCCTTGAAGACATGCTCCGTTCGTGTGTCATAGATTTCAGTGGTAATTGGGATAAATACCTGCCATTAGTCGAATTCTCGTGCAACAACAGTTATCATACCAGCATCCAAATGGCACCATTCGAGGCTTTATATCGAAGAAGATGTCGATCGCCTATTGTATGGCACGAGATCGGTCACTCGCAATTAACCGGTCCCGAGTTACTACAAGAAACGACTGACAAAGTTCTCCAAATTCAAGACAACTGTTGAAGGCTCGAAGTAGACAGAAAAGTTATGCCGATAGACGATGCAAGCCCCTTGAATTTGACGTTGGCGACTACGTACTCCTAAAGGTGTCACCTTGGAAGGGTGTGGTCAGATTCGGCAAGAAAGGGAAACTAGCGCCTCGATATGTTGGACCTTTTAAGATTCTGGAAAGGATCGGAAAAGTCGCCTACAGACTTGAACTACCGGAGGAGCTTAGTGATGTGCACAAGATGCAACATATAATTTACATCAATTGTGGTATAAAACTAACCCTTTTTTGGTACTAATGTTGGACAAAGTATGCTTTTGTCTTCCTTTTGTATTTTCAGGATTAAATGAGCTCAAATAAACAAAAGAAGCAAAAAGGCAGCTAAATCTAAGATAAATACAAGAAAAGGAACAAACGTGGCATGCCCGACCTCCCGACAGCATCTTCCCAAGCAAAACAAGAAGACAGAAGACTGAACACGCCCCGTGCTCAGTGAGCACGGGGGCGTGCCCAATGTCAGCAGAAAAGAAAAAGTTGTAGAAGCTTCCATCGCCCACCACGGGGCCGTGCTCAGCGGACACGGGGCCGTGGTCAACTATAAGATTCGCGGAATCCAGGCAAATCTTTATAGTACAGATATGCTTCTGCACATGGGGTCGTGCTCAGCGGACACGGGGGCGTGGTCAACTAATGCAGACAAACTGCATTTAATGAAGAAAGAGAGGAGGATGGACACAGGGCCGTGCCCAATGGACACGGGGTCGTGCCCGAGCTTATGTTCAGCCTATAAATAGGAGTGCTTGGAGCTCTTGCAACACATCCCTTTGCACACCACCTCTCTCACACTTCACCTGTGACAACCATCAATTTTGCATGCATCCGTACAATTAATGAATTTTAATTATGAGCTTAATGACTGTGCTTGATTACATCTGATGCTTTAAACTGCTTACTGATTTATGTTATATACATACATATGCATTCTTTACATACAGTCACTTCAATTATTTCATACAGACTCTTAGTGACAAACCTGATGCACAAAGCACAGTTAGTACAGTGAGCGAATAACTCAGACACGAGCTGACAATGCCAGCACTTAGACAGATACTATTTTTAGGCCAGTATGGGCCAGGGATAAAACACTACACCAGTGTGGAGTGTAGGGAAGTGAGGACCATAAGACTATGTCACTAGGTGATAGTTTGAGTGCCGGAAAGTGCCTAAAACGCAATTTGATTACAGAATTCCGCATTTTAGTAACAATTCAGCTTTTAACATACTCATATTATACAGAGTATTAACTAAATGGTCCTGGACATTTTCCTAAGTGTTGGAATTAATTTCGTTACAAAAAGATGCACAAAAGACGCTATTCGGGACAATTAAACGCTTTAACGGAACGATACGAAACCGAACAACCAGACATTACCCGGGACACCAAAATATTATTAGAAATATTATTTTATCATTCCTAATTAATTATGATCACAAAAATCCCTATACACCATGAAAACATGGCATACACCCACTATACTTGGAAATACCCTTAACCTTCTAACTTATTACCTAATAGTTACCAAAAACTTACACTTTACCCCCCCCCAAACCGATTTTCTGCCATAATCATTTAAATATATTTGTTGAGATTGTGTGAAAAGAGGATCTTGGTTCTATTGGCCAAAATTATGGGGTATGATTACCCTATGAACTAGTAGTGCATGTTTCCAAGACTTACCATCATCACTATCAAACTAACACTCAACCTCTCTCTCCTCCCTCCTTATTTTCGGCACAAGCACCCCCCCCCCTCTCCATAACCGAATTCACCATCACCTTCCTTCACCATCTCCATTTCTTTCACTAAAAGCTCTTATTCAAAGATTTAGGATTCATCCATAGAGGTGCTAGATTGAAGGTGTTCAAGGAAGTTTGATTCAAGATTTGTCACCAACATTCCACCATCATCTCATTCTAAGATTACTACCCTAGCCTTGTGCTAGTAGTAAGTCTCTTCACACTCTTGTTTCACCTTGATTCTTGTTACGATTTGTTGAATGTTCATCACACACAAAAGTTAAAACACTAAAATGTGAACTTAAAATTCTGCCTAAAAACCATGTATAAAAGCTTGTGAGAAGTTGAAATCTGGATGGTTTAGGGTTGGTTAAAGCATGATTGAAGTTTTAACATTTGTTCATCAATAAACCATGGTTAGGATCTTCGTTTATGCACTTTTAGTCACCTCTACAATATAAACAGCTTGCTGAGTTGGATTTTCAGCCAACTTTAACAGGCTGTAACGGGATCATTTTAAAAAGAAAAACGGATTTTCTAAAGCCTAAAATGAGTATTTTGGAATAACTAAACAAATGGCACTGGAATCGTAATTTTTCGTGACCGTTTACTATTTTTAAAAGACTATTTTTGGACAGCAGCTCAAGCTGCATTTTTACTGCAGAAAAAGTGTGTTGTTTTCGAAGTCATAACCTGAAACCTGAGTGAAACCGACTCATGGAATTTTTACAGTAGATGGACACCGTTGTCAGGACGACCCTCCAACTGGAATTTCGTCAAACGGACTTACGGTTGATTTTTAGTGAATATTTCCGTAAACTGCGATCAGAAGGTAACAAATCTGATTGCAGTCGAGAAAATGATTTTCTATAAAATATGGGTAACGAATTGGACTTTGATATTTTTACACAATAAACTTTGGAACATATGTGATATTCTGTAAAAATTTGGTAATTTTTAGAAAAGGTTAACTATTTTATAAAAATCCTCTAAACTCTAACTGTTTTCAGTTTTATACTTCGGGGGTGAAATACATGTTACAATTATTACAGACATTTACAGACTTTTACAGACATTACAGACTTTTACAGACATTTACAGACATTTACAGACACTTTTATACATGGTATGATTAGCTAAGGAATTTACTGTTAGATCACGTGAATGGATAGGCTATTACCGTAAGACCATTAATCCTTGTATAAGGACCGAGAGGCATGAGTGATAGATCTATTGGGTGTTGCGAGCCCCACACATGGGCCAGCGTGTGGCTGCATGTGGTGACTATGTCGTTCCGCCGGAAGGACCGGTATGAAGTACGCGTTACATGTTTGAGTGCTTCCTAGGCCATATCACTTATTAATGTATTAGCTACACATTAATTGATCTGTTTTTCCTTATTTCTACATACCAAGGACATACAGACACATTTTAACAATTTATGCAGACATATATTAACGATTTGTACAAACTCACATACACATGAACTCGCTCAACTTTTGTTGATGTTTTCCAAACTACATGTATTTCAGGAAATTAAGTATGGATCTGGCGGGCGTTGGAGTTCCAAGTCATGTTAAGTATAAAGATGTCATCCATGGTTCTTGGGTTTGGCCAGCGTGTCTTAATCCTGGACGAGACACGTCTTCCAAACTTTGATTTCAACTATTATCTTTTGACGAGTCCTTAGCAAACTTTTACACAATTCATCTGGCTTGTAAAACTTAAATTTTGAAGTCTACGTTTTAGACAATGTTGTTATGTTTTAAACTCATTTTATGGATGACAAATCTTTGGTATTATCATATAGATTGTTTGATATAGTTGAATGCAACGATAACAAGTAAGTCACCCCATAATCACGCTTCCGCAAAAGTCAGGGTGTGACAGCTTGGTATCAGAGCTTCGATCGTAGCGAACTAGGATTCATTCTCGAGTCTAGACTACGATCAATAGGGCTCTCACGAAAACGCTTTTACAAACATGTTTTCATTGCATACACAAAACACCTAGATCCAGGGAACAAACATTTTTACAAACAAAAGGCACAATACACATTCCAAAATACATGTTTATAATTCAGTCTTAGAGACTGAGGGGTTCAATCTTAGAGATTGAGGAGGTTCAGTCTTAAAGACCAGGGATTTAGTCCTAGAGACTGGGGAAGTTGGTCTTAGAGACTAGGGAGTTGATCTTAGAGACCAGGGAGTTGGTCTGAGAGACCAGGGAGTTGGTCTTAGAGACCAGGGAGTTAGTCTGAGAGACTAGGGAGTTCGGTCTAAGAGACTGGGTGAGATAGTCTAGGGAAGACTAGGATGATTACTTGCTTACATTGCTATCGCATACATGCTTAATTGTTGATTATTGATAAACGTGCATATGTGGAAACTGTTTTAATACATACTATGACTACCATGCACCGATACACATGTCGCCTTGATCAAAAAGCGAGTTGTCAAGCATTGACAACCCTACCGCCACCGCCACAGATGATGAGACTGTACCTGCGCCAGAGATTGTCTGACGAGTGACCCTGACATGTTGACCAAGAACGAGGACGACTGCCAACCATCCGCGCTGCCAGACCCTGGTGATGAATTACCCTTGCAGATGGCTTCCTTGACAAGAATCTTCCTGTCATCCTTGTTTCGGTCCACGACCACCTCATCATTTGGACACTTCGATGACGCACACATCGTGGCTCCGATTCTCGACGCCGTACCTCTCATGATTATTTTCCCCAAGAATTTACCCCTTTGACAAATTGTTAGATGAGGACGTTGTTACTAACTCTACGTTTTGAGATCCCTATTGTCAAACTATCCTGTGATTCTAGTATACACTCGATTTCAGACTCCTTTGAGTCTGCGACATTTACGACTTTACCAACAGGCAGGCTACCGCTTTTTGCTCCCGACACGGACGACGACGCCGCTTTGACTACTGCATTAACATTTGCTCAAGATCACATACCCTCACACTCCCCAGGACCTGCCCCTGAGGCAGCTCCAGTTCCTTGCGGGCCAGCTTGATGTTGCACCTGCTGGTCCTGCACCCTTGCTTGATTATGACCCTGTTTCCTTTTGGTTTACCAGACATTGCACCTCTTACCAGACCCAGTACCCGCACCTATTGAATCTCCTTTTGTTGAGACATTTCTACCGCACCTGCACCCGCTGACGTTGCTCTTGTGAAGACCGACGTCCATTGCGCCAAAATGCCTAACGCTTTCCTTCAAGATATACCCGCACCCTAAGAAGGTACTCCAGATCAGCACCTGCGTAACGATCCCATCGGCTACAACAACATTTTCCTACGACCTCACAGACCGCACCATTTGCTACTTTCACCCCTACGGCACTGGATGAGCCATTTTGATGGTTCTTATCATACACTACGCTAATGTTAGATCCTCACACAATGGAGGCCACACACAAGATGAGTTGCACCTGTCACATGAGCTACAGTTTGAGGATATGATTCGCAGAGTGTTGGAGCTTGAGCTGACACCACATTTGGTGACTTCAAATGCAAAAACATTGCATAATTGAAAACATGATTTATGTATTTACATCACAAGACAGCATATTGCCTGAAAAGTTTATGTAAGACACCACGCCCTCCACCCTGTCTATTGCCAGTATACATTGAACCTCCACATATATCAAGGTTCCTTTTGCGCTCTCGACCGTTGCTATCACACCGTTCCCAGGATTCTGATACTCATTTCTTTACTATCGAGCAGCAGAGCAGACAATTACTTCGACGTGTACACAAGCCCGAGGAGGAAGTCCACGCGTGTTAACGGTTTACTTTCTTTTCCTCCTCTTCCTCAGTCACCAGTATAGTTGGTTTCTGGATTCATGCGGATTGCATTACACTTTGGTAAAAACACTAATGATAAGCCGGGTTTGTGGAGACTTTAAAGACCACTTCTGACTACGTAATTTTGATGCACTAATATACTTGTTGGACAAGGGTAGGGTGACCCTGCGTTCCTTCTGATATGATACGTTTTTTAAGACACAGTGATTATGGTCGGAGGATGACGAAAGCCCAATCATCTTTAAACATGCGACAATACTTATGGCTAATAACTAATGAAAAACTCGGTCGCTATGTTCCCACTAAGCACGCTGTTGATCAGCATATTTGTGCTACAACTATAATGCTACATGTTTACTTGTTACGTTCCTATTTACATGTTGTGCAATAATTGTGACGATATGTGATTGATTGTTATAACAACTACGTATATACATATATGTAATACACCCCCTGGGTTTCAGTCGTTAAGTAGATGCTTTTGTGCTTATGTTCTTAAAGAAACCTGACCTATCCAATCTTCCTCTTAGAAGATGTCAATTCAAGGAATCACCGATACCAACAACCCTCTGCCGACTACAGAGGCGGAATTTCAAGAACGCCTCTTACAGGTCATCGCGCAGTACGAGGCCCTTCGCTCTGAGCGCAGCGGAGGTACCTCGGGAAATAACCCATCCAACGGCTGTACCTACAAGCAGTTCTTAGGCTGCCAGCCCCTACATTTCGACGGCACTGGGGGTGCCGTAGCTTTCGTGCGTTGGATTGAGAAAACGGACACTGTTTTGCGTGCGAGCAAATGCGCCCCAGAGCACCAGGTCACGTACATTTTTGGACTGTTCCAAGATGGGGCTCTCTCATGGTGGAAACTCCAGGTTCAGACGATGGGCGAGACTACTGCGTATGCTTTATCATGGGACGAGCTGAAAGAGCTAATGCATAAAAAGTACTGTTCGAGAACAGAAAGCCAGAAGGTGGAAACTGAGTTCTGGAACTTGAAGATGGAAGGTCCAAAAATAGCTGAGTATGTGGAGAAGTTCCAAGTTCTGTCGCGTATCGTTCCTTACATGGTAGACCCAGAGTTTAAGAAGATTGAGCGTTTCATTTGGGGAATGGCACCCCAAATCATGAGCATGGTGACGACATCGAAGCCTACAACGATCGCTGAAGCCATTAATCTAAGTGTGGCCTTGACTGAAGAGGCAATCAGGATGAACAAATTTTCAACCTCTGAGGGAAAGAAGGAGACTCATGTAGAGTCATCTGGAGGCAACAAGAGAAAGTTGGCAAATTTCAAACTGGGTACCCAGTCGAGTAGCAACAACAAGGCCAAAAAGAGAAAAGAGTACATGGGTAAGCTACCTAAATGCGACAGGTGCCGACGTCATCATACCGGGCGATGTAAAAATGGGAAGTGTGACAACTGTGGCAAAGTGGGACACAACAGGGAAACGTGTTGGAGTGAGACGAAGCGTGGAAAGAAAGGAAAGGGGAAAGATAAGGGATGTTATACCTGCGGGGATATGAGGCACTTTAGGAAAGATTGCCCAAGGGAGATTAAACAAAGTCACGGGAAGAATGTCTAACACCGGAGCCAAAGAAGCACGCCAGGAATCCAAGCATGGATATCGGTACGTCCCATACTACTCAATGTTATGCATCTGTATTGCCAAATACTGTTGCAAATTCTACGATTCGCACCTCTAGAGTTTGAGAGTATAATTGGTTTAAGCAGCGAGTAAGTAGATATTCCAGTACCCATTAGAACTAGCTTAAGGGAAGCTTCGATGTGATGCTTGGGATGGACTGGTGGTCGAACAACCATGTGAAGATGGTTATCCGCATCCAGATGACGAACGGAGAAACGACCGTGATTCATGAAGCAGGATATGCCCCTACAAAATACCAATTGCGGGGAGGCACAAAAGTTGTTGCGTAAAGGATGTGTTGTTTCTTGGCTCATGTCGGGGACAAGGGAGCCAAAGAACCAAAACTCGAAGATAACCCTGTG
This sequence comes from Helianthus annuus, assembly GCF_002127325.2. Classification (NCBI taxonomy): domain Eukaryota; kingdom Viridiplantae; phylum Streptophyta; class Magnoliopsida; order Asterales; family Asteraceae; genus Helianthus; species Helianthus annuus. The sequence goes on from NC_035446.2 coordinate 105,145,137, forward strand.
ATAAAAGAATATCCTGAAGCCATCCCCGAAAACTTGCCAGAATTATCTACTCAATGACAAGTCGAATTTTGCATCAATTTGATTTCCAGGCGCCGCGCTTGCAGCCAATACACCTTGGCGATTTATACCTTCGGACATGCAAGGATCGACAGTGTAGCTTCAGTAGCTGATAGAGAAGGAAGATAACAGACCGAGTTTCCCATTTTGGGTAATCCCAACTCTGCTCATCAAGAAGAAGGATGTGACTTTCAAATGAGCATCAATTACTAGGAGCCGGACGAGCTAACCCACGAGAGTCGGTGACTCTCGCTAAGGATTAACGAATTACGTATTTAACTAACTGTGAGGATCCAACTACTATTACACGACTGATTGATGGTCAAGTGTCGTTAGCGATGAATTCAGGAAGAAAGTACCGGGGAAATCGTGGGACGATAACTTGTCTTTAGACGCACACAAGATGGTGTTTCCTACACAATGCACAAAACCGAGTTACACAGAATATGAAACCTTGAGGATCTAGAAAACATATGATTAGGACCCTTGGGAACCCAGATCCAAACATGTAAAGGTTGTTACTTAGACACCATATCTATTAACTCAATCGAACACCACTAACCTGACATATATGCCATTTCAGTTAACAGAACAGAAAGTACTTGAAATTCTTTCGTTTAAATCTTCATTTTTGCTTCTAGCCGAGTAGATGTTTGCATCTCTACTCCCCTTAAAGTAGTTGTATCGCTTTGATTTTCTTCGCTGAGAGCGAACACACATTTGCTTCGGTACTTGGTCATTACCTCATACTCATTGTCTCATCACTTGAAAACTCACATGTTATGCGTGCAACATCTGCTACGCATACGGTTTCATTTCGAACGCTTCATTAAAATTCAAATATGATGTTGCTAAATCTAACTACTGGTTCGTGATTCGAATGGCCTACATTATTGTAACAGTTGACTCTTTGCTATCAAGTCAACACACTTTCTCGAAAACTTCTTTTGTTTCAAGATACCTTCATGGTTTATTTTTGTAACCATGCTGAGACTTCCCTTGTTGATACATACGTTTATTGTCGGGTTACGCTGAAAATAAGTTCAATTGCTTGAACTTCTCCATTTTGCATATTTGGTTTAAGACGTCATATGATGTATTGAGGGCATCATATTCAATCATTTTTGCAAAGACTCTTTCATTACGAGTCGTAGTAGATTCGGTTGATCTATGACTCCACTAAATCGTTTGATTGACTTCGACACCTTGAGGTGATATTTTCACAAAATTGAAGCTTGTGCTACTTGGGTTACTCACTTCATATACGGATTTAAATTATTTATTTACTCTAAATCCGTCTCGTTTATCGCAATTAAAGCAGTCTCAACACAGTTGTGCGTTAATGTCACACCCCCAAAACTACCCCAAGCGGTAACCCCCGCGAGGCGTGTGACGTACCAGGATCTAGCCACCAATCACATTGAACTCATACAAGATTTTAAATAAAACTTTCATTTATTTGCATTACGTGTTACAAAAAAAGTAATTACAAATCATCGTATTCAGCGGAAGCATAAAACATTTCTTAAGTATTTCGTAAACCATGTGTACATAAACCATTAAGCTTCTAAGTTTTTCCATGTATCTCAACCCATGACCACTCCAGCCTTCCAGACAGCAAGTTCCACAAGTTATAACCGTATAGACCTGCAAGCATGCAGACAAGTGTGTCAGACGACGCTGGTGAGTTCAAAGTTTGTTAACGCGTTTAGTTACCAGATGTGTGTTTACAACAGTTCATCGTTTAGTTTTGATGTTGTTATTACTCGATTACCGTATGTGGCGACTAGATGTGAATGCCCAACCCCAATGCCTCCATTTAGGCATTGGTCATGATGTCAATGTATCAAACAACCTTGAATAGATGTAAGGGGTCTTATATGTACATGATGAGAATGCCCAACCCCAATGCCTCTAACTAGGCATTGGTCATGAAGTCCAGGTAATTAGTTCACGCCCGTCCTTTCGGCCCGGTGTGAGGGTGCCAAACCTAATAGCGCTATCAACTAAATACCTCGTTGCTTCTTCCGCAACACGGTAGATGTATGGGGTCTTACATGATTTATACTGTGTTCAATAACCAACATCCCAAATAAACAGTTTACCCAGTATTCCCTTTAGAAACGTTTACCAGATGTCCCAAACCACCGGGACACATGCTTAGAAAAGAGCAGTGAACTCACCTTAGATTGCTCGGTATATCATGTTACCCGTTCCCAGTTGGTCAACCATACCCTACCGTGGTTACCAAAGATAGTCAGTTTAATGTTCACATATCACGTATCCTCAGTAAACGTTACACAAGTAGCATACAGTAAAACAAATTTCACTATGCAAGTCATAACAAGAAGTCGTGTAACATATTAGTCCATTATTAATGTACCTTTGTCTAACAGATACTCCTACGCTATACCGGTTCACATTACAATCCATGTTTTAAACAAGCACTTAGCAGTCCAAAACATCAATCATAAAAGTGTGCAGTCTCATAAGTCTAAGGCCCATCGATGGTGTGTGATCGAGTGGCAAGTGTGCGGTTCTAAACATGTGCGTGAGGTGTTTCCTTTGTGCGACCAGAAGGGATGTGTGAGATCCTCAATTAAAAAAACCAGGCCAGTTACACTTCTATTTTTCTAACAACTATTTACCATGTTTGTAGGCAATCACTCAATAGTTATTCTACATTTACATTACACAAAAGGCCTACAAAAAAACACTCATGTTGTACGTGTCATAATCAGTAATATAATAACCCATTACCATCAAGTAATCATATAACATGTATCCAATTCTCATGCAAGTTCAAACCACAAATCCAAGTTTCAATAATCACTAACAGTCGGTTCATTAACAATTTCCATCATTCGACAATTTCTTAAACCCACCAACAGTTTGCGGCCCATCCTAACAAGCCCACTAACCCAGCCAATCGGTTATACCCAATAAGCTCACACTTTAATGACTTAAACAATTTTTATAAAGCTGATCATTATCATATACTATGTTAATTATGTCAGACCCAACATCATCATTGCTAGTCATCATGCACTCCCAACAATGACAGCATCAATTTGCTCAAGATAAGCAACACAGTTTACAAGGCTCTTATATTACTCACATAATCAAATTTACCTTATAAATTTATAAACAATCATTGACCCTATCCTATGACTGACACCATCATTATAATATGCACATGGTTTTGTTTAGATGAAGACTACGAACATATTCACATGGGCCGCCAAAATCCTTTATCAAACTATTACATGCAAACCTATTGGACCTTTACTGCTAGTGTTACGTCACAATTAATTATGCATCACCTAACATTCATAATATAAATTCTATATATACATCTAATCTATCATGGCAACAAAGGTGACCAAGAAGCAACGAACGAAAAGCTATCACCTAACATTCAAAGAGAGAAGCATACTAACCGTACACAAGAAGCAACGAACGAAAAGAAAAGCTCCGACCAGATCAGTGTTACCGTCGACCAAGAGGGGGGGGGGTTAATGCTAGGGTTTGCGTATCTTATACAAAATATAATTAAATGGATGCCCCTAATTGCTTATACAAATGTATTAAGTATTTACGTAATACATTAACCTACATGGAGTTTGGGTCGGCTCGGTTGGGCTTAACATAATATAGATATATATATATGGGCCGAGATAAAACCCAAAGAACCAAGGGGTTGTGGTCATATAATCATGTCACATTTATCTAGCATATAACCTTCACATATAATTATAATGTGTGACTGAATATACTCATATAATTTAAACTTCTATCATTAATATGTAACAACACACAACTATTTACTCATAGAAATTAAGTGTAATCAGACAAGTTTAATCACAATCACACTTAAAGAACATAGACACAAAGACGAAGTATAGAAGGACATGAATGATATCAATACAGTTCAAGCGCCTCGAGATTAAACAAAGCTAACCTTGAAAGTTAGGGTCGTCACAGTTAAGGCAATGGTACATGGATTCATTTCGTAGCACGATGTACCTCCTAACGATACTTTTACTATCATTCGAATACCTTGCGGTATTTAATACCTTTCACTTTCGATCAAAAATAGTGACTCTTTGATATTTCATATTCAACTGGGAACTTTACGACATTGTGTAAATCAAATCTTCAGGTTGTCTCAGTACACTTTCATGAGATTTCAGGCACGGTGAACTTGTTCAGTCACCATTATTATTTCTCGTCATTTCGACACCTTGTGGTGTCATTGCAAATTTGCAGCTTGTGCTAATCATGGTCGATCGTTTTACACAAAACTACATATACTTTTGTTTGAACTAAGTCATTTAAACATTTCGGATGCAACTACGAATCAAGACAATGATACACCAGATTCGCTTGTATTTCATTCAGTGTATATTCGCAATTTGAGAATGTCAACACACAAATCCTTACCATTTACTTATTCGAAAGTTGACAAGTCATTTCATCTCCAAGTGGTTGATTTTTAGCTCATATAGTGGAGGCTATGGTTTGTGAAAACTCGTCTGCATATCGTGACCGATTATTTGAAAATCCTATTGGACAAAACTCCTCTTTTGTGGAACCCCTGTAACTGGATTACACTAGACTACACGTCAATACGACTTATGCCTTTGACATTAAATGATAAAAGCACATACTTTTTAACCATTGGACTCGTGTTGTTATATACTCTGGGACTCACTTGATGTGAATAAGGTTTGATTCGGTTTGGTGACTATTTGCCTCGGTAATATTTGTATACATACACGCATAATGAAACCCTAAGGAGTTAAGGTAGTACAAATTTCGAGGACGAAATTTTATTAACGAGGGGAGAATGTGACAACCGTCAATTTTGCATGCATCCGTACAATGAATTAATTTTAATTATGAGCTTAATGACTGTGCTTGATTACATCTGATGCTTTAAACTGCTTACTGATTTATGTTATATACATACATGTGCATTCTTTACATACAGTCACTTCAATTATTTCATACAGACTCTTAGTGACAAACCTGATGCACAAAGCACAGTTAGTACAGTGAGCGAATAACTCAGACACGTGCTGACAATGCCAGCACTTAGACATATACTATTTTTAGGCCAGTATGGGCCAGGGATAAAACACTACACTAGTGTGGAGTGTAGGGAAGTGAGGACCATAAGACTATGTCACTAGGTGATAGTTTGAGTGCCGGAAAGTGCCTAAAACGCAATTTAATTACAGAATTCCGCATTTTAGTAACAATTCAGCTTTTAACACACTCATATTATACAGAGTATTGACTAAATGGTCCTGGACACTTTCCTAAGTGTTGGAATTAATTTCGTTACAAAAAGATGCACAAAAGACGCTATTCGGGACAATTAAACACTTTAACGGAACGATACGAAACCGAACAACCAGACATTACCCGGGACACCAAAATATTATTAGAAATATTATTTTATCATTCCTAATTAATTATGATCACAAAAATCCCTATACACCATGAAAACATGGCATACACCCACTATACTTGGAAATACCCTTAACCTTCTAACTTATTACCTAATAGTTACCAAAAACTTACACTTTACCCCCCCCAACCGATTTTCTGCCATAATCATTTAAATATATTTGTTGAGATTGTGTGAAAAGAGGATCTTGGTTCTATTGGCCAAAATTATGGGGTATGATTACCCTATGAACTAGTAGTGCATGTTTCCAAGACTTACCATCATTACTATCAAACTAACACTCAACCTCTCTCTCCTCCCTCCTTATTTTCGGCACAAGCACTCCCCCCCCTCTCCATAACCGAATTCACCATCACCTTCCTTCACCATCTCCATTTCTTTCACTAAAAGCTCTTATTCAAAGATTTAGGATTCATCCATAGAGGTGCTAGATTGAAGGTGTTCAAGGAAGTTTGATTCAAGATTTGTCACCAACATTCCACCATCATCTCATTCTAAGATTACGACCCTAGCCTTGTGCTAGTAGTAAGTCTCTTCACACTCTTGTTTCACCTTGATTCTTGTTACGATTTGTTGAATGTTCATCACACACAAAAGTTAAAACACTAAAATGTGAACTTAAAATTCTGCCTAAAAACCAAGTATAAAAAGCTTGTGAGAAGTTGAAATCTGGATGGTTTAGGGCTGGTTAAAGCATGATTGAAGTTTTAACATTTTTTCATCAATAAACCATGGTTAGGATCTTCCTTTATGCACTTTTAGTCACCTCTACAATATAAACAGCTTGCTGAGTTGGATTTTCAGCCAACTTTAACAGGCTGTAACGGGATCATTTTAAATTGAAAAACGGATTTTCTGAAGCCTAAAATGAGTATTTTGGAATAACTAAACAAATGGCACTGGAATCGTAATTTTTCTAGACCGTTTACTATTTTTAAAAGACTATTTTTGGACAGCAGCTCAAGCTTCATTTTTACTGCAGAAAAAGTGTGTTGTTTTCGAAGTCATAACCTGAAACCTGAGTGAAACCGACTCATGGAATTTTTACAGTAGATGGACACCGTTGTCAGGACGACCCTCCAACTGGAATTTTGTCAAACGGACTTACGGTTGATTTTTAGTGAATATTTCCGTAAACTGCGATCAGAAGGTAACAAATCTGATTGCAGTCGAGAAAATGATTTTCTATAAAATATGGGTAATGAATTGGACTTTGATATTTTTACACAATAAACTTTGGAACATATGTGATATTCTGTAAAACATTTGGTAATTTTTAGAAAAGGTTAACTATTTTATAAAAATCCTCGAAAACAGTCCGGTTTTGAGTAATAAAGCTGAAATAAAGTAAGTAACGTTTTGTTTGTCGATATGTCGGTTTGATTATTGAAAATGAACTATTGGATATATATAAAAGAAAATGATATGCTATTTAAGCATGGACACCTCTATTTACAGAGGAGACTCTGCCGAAATTTTCCGAGAATCCGAACACTTAGTAAAATATTCGAGAAAATAAATACGAAGTAGTTGTCTAACTATTTTTCTAATAAAGTTAAAATAATTATTATTATTTTAACAACATAATACCAAAGTAACGTAACTCAAAACACTAAACTCTAACTGTTTTCAGTTTTATACTTCGGGGGTGAAATACATGTTACAATTATTACAGACATTTACAGACTTTTACAGACATTACAGACTTTTACAGACATTTACAGACATTTACAGACACTTTTATACATGGTATGATTAGCTAAGGAATTTACTGTTAGATCACGTGAATGGATAGGCTATTATCGTAAGACCATTAATCCTTGTATAAGGACCGAGAGGCATGAGTGATAGATCTATTGGGTGTTGCGAGCCCCACACATGGGCCAGCGTGTGGCTGCATGTGGTGACTATGTCGTTCCGCCGGAAGGACCGGTATGAAGTACGCGTTACAGGTTTGAGTGCTTCCTAGGCCATATCACTTATTAATGTATTAGCTACACATTACTTGATCTGTTTTTCCTTATTGCTACATACCAAGGACATATAGACACATTTTAACAATTTATGCAGACATATATTAACGATTTGTACAAACTCACATACACATGAACTCGCTCAACTTTTGTTGATGTTTTCCAAACTACATGTATTTCAGGAAATTAAGTATGGATCTGGCGGGCGTTGGAGTTCCAAGTCATGTTAAGTATAAAGATGTCATCCATGGTTCTTGGGTTTGGCCAGCATGTCTTAATCCTAGACGAGACACGTCTTCCAAACTTTGATTTCAACTATTATCTTTTGACGAGTCCTTAGCAAACTTTTACACAATTCATCTGGCTTGTAAAACTTAAATTTTGAAGTCTACGTTTTAGACAATGTTGTTATGTTTTAGACTCATTTTATGGATGACAAATCTTTGGTATTATCATATAGATTGTTTGATATGGTTGAATGCAATGATAACAAGTAAGTCACCCCATAATCACGCTTCCGCAAAAGTCAGGGTGTGACATCACCCACCACCCACCACCATCACAACACCATCATCCACCACCATTGTCCATTGTCCATCATAGAGTGTGTGAGTCGTCTCGGGATCCATGATTGATCATAAGAGTTCTTGACAATAAAAGGCCATGTTTGCCTAAGTCTCTTACATCACTTGGTGAAGACAAGTGTTTAGTGTAATACTTTTTATTTTTAATCTTTTGCACTTTTTAATTGGTTATGTATTAATGACTTTAATTACTAGTTTCTTATGTTGAAGGTGATTCTTCCTTATCGTTTGTCCGTGGTGTCTTGGCATTATTTTACTGTCTATATAAAATAAAAGATTTTCACCATTCATATCTCCACGGTCTATATGGAGGTATGTTGGCTACCTGGTCGGGGGTTAAGGGAATGGTTTGGTAAGAGTCTTGCCATTGTTCAGTGTATAGATCCTGCAAAGGACCTGGGTCAAATTTAGTAGGACCTCCTTCAATACCCAACGGTATTGGATGGCGGGGGTCCAAACTCTTTGACCCCCTCATAAGTTAAACTACTATTAAAACTTTAACCCGACTACTTAGGACTGTATCCCTGCTGACTCAGACTACTTAGCCGAGGGTAACGTCGCCTTCAAAAGAGGGGCCTACCACATTATGCATTAATAACTTAATTAATTATCTTTCAATAATCCGACCCTTTAGGATTGTATCCTTGCTGACTCAAACTATTGGGTTGAGGGTAACGTCACCTTCAAAAGAGGGGCCTACTACAATAACTAAGATAATCTCTTAAACAAGTGCAAAAGTGCGAAAATAATCAAAGGTTACACTACACACGAGTCGGATCCAAGTGATTCATCTTGTCTATCTGTTTTTATTTTTATTTTTATTTTCAGCATTTTAGTTAGTTTTATTTTTCTAGTTTAAAAACCTTTTTCTAACATTTTGATTTGATTATACGTTGAGGATAAACCAGTACTAAAAGCTCTTGTGTCCTTGGGCGACCTCGGTATCTTACCAACACTATACTACGCCCACGATGGGTGCACTTGCCATATGTGTGTTTAGTGTTAGTGAATATCGTGTTTATAAATTTAAAACTTGGCTAAAAAGTGTAAAAAGGGCTTAAAATATACACCTAAATTATATACACACTGACACGCATCACTTAGTAATGTCCACCCGACTTTCCATGTGTCAAACCTCCGAAAGTGCCTGGCTGAGCGTGATTTAATTGTACCTCTCGGTGACCTTCAAATAAACGAAACACTACACTTCGTGGAGAATGTGACAACTCGAGTTTCCGAGATTCCACTTTCGCATTTATTGCACGTTCACTGTTTGTTTAGTTGTTTACTTGCACAATTGGTTTGCTTTGTAACCGTATATGTTTTGGTTCGATAAAGTGTATTGTAATTGTGCATGGTTATGTGTTACTTATGAAAGATTTGACAAATGCATGAACTTGGTGGTGAAACTGTAAATTACATTGTGATGGGTGTGTTTTATGTAAAAGAGGATACTTAGGGGTGAGTAGAGTAGATTGTGAAACCTTAACAACTCTTAACCCTAATCCCCTTCACTAATCATCACACAAAAATCAATCTACGTACTTTCACATCCTCCTCTCCTCTCTTGCAATCATTTTCTTCATCATTGGCACAAGCTTTCAATCATCACTCTTGATCCTTCTCTTTATCTAGAACTAATCCAAGGTCGTGAGTAACGGACTTAATCATAAATTAACACTAGAAGCAATAACATACCGAGCAAACCAAGGTGAGTTCACACTCTTACCAAGGCATGGGATTCCCGGGGTTGGGAATGGGATTGAAGGAATAGATTTGTACTTACACCGTTACTAGACTATCTACCATCGTCCTCGGATGCGCAGGATACATACGTAAAACCCACGTATACTTGTACTCATCACTGTCCTCAGGTTGCGAAGGACACTCACGTAAAACCTACGTGAACTTATACTCACTACTGCCTCGGTTGTGTCAGGCACTTACGTAAAACCTACGTAACCCCCGCGTACCCCTGTCCTCGGTTGTGAAGGACACTTACGTAAAACCTACGTAAACTTTGTACGTACTACTGTTCTCGGTAAGAAGAACACTTATGGTTACAAATAGTCTAGTGTATATACAACTATGGGAAACCCCCACCAGTAGAACATACTATCGGCCCAGTAGAGCCACCCGTTACGAAAGGAACTTACTGTTACAAACGTACTTACTATGAACTCGCTCAACTAGTTCTTGACTCTCTGTTACATGCCTTGCAGGTCATTAGGTATACATGGAGCTTGCATGGGGAGGCGCGGTCGTTGTGGACAAGGATCGTGAATGCTTTGATTGAACATTATGACATTACATACTTATTTATGATTGGGCTTTTACTCATTTGCTTCCGCTAAACGTTGAACTTATACTTATGTTTTGAACACCTTTCATATGGATTGGTTTGGTTTAATGACATTTACTTTTACTATATACGTTGTTCTATATGATTGGTGGCTTGATCCTGGTCAGTCACGCTCCCAAGCGGTGATACTCCGCGTGTGGATTTTGGGGGTGTGACAGATTGATATCAGAGCCATTGGTTATAGAGAACTCGGTTTTAATAAGGGAAAACGTTTTTATTAAAACCAGACTATAACCAGTACAGTGCTCAACGATCCACAACGACGCCTCGCTCCACGTGCAAGACTCAACATCCTAGGTAATAAGGTTTATGTTTATTGCCTACATGCTAGAATTACATAGAACTTTGCTCGTGGTATGCTTAGATTACATTGCTCACTATTTGTTATTGCTTGAGAACACTTGTGTGCTTACACTCTTCTGTCATCGCACTATTCGCGAACCTTTCTCACTTATGTTGCCTTTGATGTGAAGATCAATGGCCGGACGTATTAACTTGACTCAAGCCCAGTTGACGGCTCTTATCAACGAACAAGTTGCTGCGACACTTGCAGCTACAAACGCAGGAGGTCAACACGCTCAGCAACCTGTTTGCACTTTCAAGAATTTCATGGATTGTCGTCCAAGCACGTTCAGTGGCACGGTGGGAGCAGTGGGACTCCTCCATTGGTTCGAAAAGCTCGAGTCGGTGTTTGAGATGTGTGAATGCCCTGAGGCTCGTAGGGTGAAATACGCCACTAGTACTTTAGAAGGGATTGCGCTAACTTGGTGGAATGCGCAGGTCCAACTTTTGGGATTGGCAGCTGCTAACGCCACTCCCTGGAATGATTTCAAAGAGCTGATTAAGCGAGAGTATTGCTCACGAGACGACATCCACAAGTTAGAGGTGGAGTTCTTCAATTTGAAAATGACAGGGTCGGAGATCGAGGCATATACTAAAAGGTCAAACGAGCTGGCCGTCCTGTGTCCAACTATGGTGGACCCACCTATCAGACGTATCGAATTGTATCTTAAAGGGCTGGCACCGGAAATTCAAAGCCACGTGACATCGGCTAACCATAACAACATCCAGGATATTCAGCGCCTTGCTCATCGCCTCACGGATCAGGCAGTGGAACAAGACAGGCTGCCTAAGCGCATCAGCGCTACTGCTACCGTTACCACTTCTGCTACTCCTGCTACCCCCAATGTTAACAAGAGAAAATGGGATGGGGATTCCAGCAAGGGATCAGCTTCAGTTCAGTCCCAAGTTCAGCAGCGAAAGACTGACAACCATCAGAGCCCTGGTCAGCAATCTTCGGGCAATCACAGGCAGGGTGGTTATCGAGGGAACCTCCCAAAGTGTAACAACTGTAACAGGCATCACAGTGGCCAGTGCAACAAGGGTCGCTGTCAGAGGTGCCTCAAGATGGGCCATGAGGCCAAGGGTTGTAGGAGCCCGCGGCCTGCGAATCAGAATCAACAGCAGCACCAACCACCGCAGAATCAGCAACTGGGCAACAAAGGATGTTTTCATTGTGGCGCTGAAGGTCACTTCAAAAGACACTACCCTCAGTTAAACCAAAACCAGAATCGCAACAACAACAACAACAACCAGGGTAATGGGAACAACAACAACGGGGGAAACAACAATGATGGGAACAACTGTGCTAGGGGTCGTGCTTTTGTGCTGGGGCAGGGTGATGCCAGGAATGATCCCAACGTAGCTATGGGTAAGTTTCTTCTTGACGACTTTTATGTGACTGTATTGTTTGATTCGGGTGCGATACAAGTTATGTGTCTTTGAAAGTTAGCCAAATGTTAAAACGTGCACCAACTCCCTTAAACACCAAACATGTCGTAGAGTTAGCTAACGGTAAAAGTCTAGAGGCCACACACATAGTTCAGGGTTGTAATCTTATCCTCGCTGGTCAGACTTTCTCCATCGACCTCATTCCTATAGTTCTGGGTAGTTTCGACATCGTCATTGGTATGGATTGGTTATCCAAGCAGCAAGCAGAGATCCTATGTAAAGAGAAGATCATTCGTATTCCCCGTTCTGGCAAAGAACCTCTCGAGGTTCAAGGCGACAAGAGTGGTGCTGTGGTTGGCATCATCTCCTTCCTAAAGGCCCAAAAGTGTTTACGAAAGGGTCACATTGCCATTTTGGCACTAGTTACTGATGCATCGACGAAAGAGAAAAGAATAGAGGATATCCCAGTTGTACGCGGATTTCCTCAAGTGTTTCCTGAAGATTTACCTGGTCTACCGCCTCATCGCCAGGTCGAGTTTCAAGTCGAGCTAGCTCCAGGAGCAGCACCTATAGCTCGTGCACCGTATTGTTTAGCTCCAACTGAACTGGAAGAACTGTCAAAGCAACTACAAGAGCTCTTGGATAAGGGTTTTATTCGTCCTAGTTCTTCGCCTTGGGGAGCTCCAGTATTATTCGTGAAAAAGAAGGACGGTACCTTCAGGATGTGCATAGATTACTGTGAACTGAACAAGGTCACAGTGAAGAACCGCTATCCTCCTCCTCGTATTGACGACTTGTTCGACCAGCTGCAAGGGTCGAGCTACTACTCCAAGATTGATCTGAGGTCAGAGTACCATCAGCTGAGAGTCCGGGATGAGGACGTCTCCAAGATAGCATTCAGAACTCACTACGGCCACTACGAGTTTCTAGTCATGCCATTCGGGTTAACGAACGCACCGGCAGTCTTCATGGATCTTATGAACAGGGTGTGCAAACCTTATTTAGACAAGTTCGTGATTGTTTTCATCGACGACATTCTGATCTATTCCAAAAGTCAGGAGGAACACGAGCAGCACTTACAACTTATCTTGGAACTTCTTCGAAAGGAGCAACTGTACGCCAAGTTTTCAAAATGCGACTTCTGGCTTCGTGAAGTCCACTTTCTAGGCCATGTGGTAAACAAGGATGGGATTCATGTTGATCCATCCAAGGTAGATTCGATCAGGAACTGGCCTGCATCGCGTACACCAACGGAAATACGCCAATTCTTGGGTTTGGCGGGTTATTACAGACGGTTCATTAAAGACTTCTCCAAGATCGCACAGTCGCTTACATTGCTGACACAGAAAGGTGTTACTTATCGTTGGGGTAATACACAAGAAACGGCTTTTCAATACCTAAAGGATAGGCTCTGCGGCGCACCTATTCTCTCATTGCCAGAGGGCACGGATGATTTTGTGGTCTATTGTGACGCATCGATACAGGGGCTTGGTTGTGTATTGATGCAGCGGGATAAAGTTATTCCTTATGCTTCGCGCCAACTCAAAGTTCACGAACGGAACTACACGACGCACGATTTAGAGCTGGGAGCTGTTGTTTTCGCGCTTAAGGTATGGCGACACTACCTGTACGGTACCAAGTGCACTATCTACACCGATCACAGGAGTCTCGAGCATAGTTTCAAGCAGAAGGAATTGAACATGCGTCAACGACGATGGGTCGAGCTGCTGAACGACTACGAATGCGCTATCAAATACCATCCAGGCAAAGCCAATGTTGTGGCAGACTCCCTAGTCCCACTAGACAACTACCTCGGCCTTTCAGACCGAGCCTCGGCCTCCCAGACCGAGCCTCAGCCTCCCAGACTGAGCCTAAAAATAATAAATAAAATGTGCTCAACATTTGTTTGTAAAAACGTTTTGGATCTGGACTTAAGTGGTATGCAGTGTAAAAATGTTTTTGTGAGAGCCCTAGTGATCATAGTCTAGACTCGAGAAGGAATCCTAGTTCGCTATGATCAGAGCTCTGATACCAAGCTGTCACACCCTGGCTTTGCGGAAGCGTGGTTAATTTTGGTGTGACTTCTTAATACCATAGCTTAATCATAACAAAGCTATATGAAATAAAAACCATGCAAGATCATCCATTAAATTATGTTTTTAAAAACCAAATACAACAACATTGTCTTAGGACGTTGACTCAAGCAACTGAAACTACAACCTGATAACATATATCATTGTTCAACAGACATAAACATCAACATGATATAAACGCGGTTTAAGGACTGTGACTCGTCCAGGAAAAAGTCACATCCCCTAAACCCGGTTGACCTCGAACTCTTATGCAGCGAGAAACGTAACATACCGTGCCAGATCTTTAATTCCCTGAAATACATGTAAGTTGGAAAAATCAACAATAATGTTGAGCGAGTTCATGTGTAAGCGAGTAATAAAAACCTTTGGTATGTATAAAATCCTGGTATGTAGCAAATAAGGAAAAGCGATCACCAATGGTTTGCAAGGCCATTGATATGTGTGAAGTGCAAGTAGGAAGACTCAAACCTAGCGGATTTATGCGTTGGGCACAAAGTCACCCCATGGTCCGTTATGTTGGGCCTGGGGCTGGGCTCGCTACACCCAGATAGATCTACCGCTCCTGTCCCTCGGTCCTACCCTGAGGATTAATGGCCTCAAGTTTCCGCCTACCCACTCACATGATCTAAGTAGTAAACCTCCTTACGCTAACCATACCATGTATAAAGTACTCATAAATATAGTAACATGTATTTCACCCCCGCAGTTTAGAAAACTGAAAACAGTTAAGAGAAAAGGGGGACATGAACTCACAGTGGTGCGTCTCTACCAAGTAAATCTCCTGATCAAACCGCTGAGCGACGACCTACACGTACTAAATCTATTAGACGGACGACCGTACTTTAAGGTTTAAGTTTTTGAGAAATAGTTAGACAACTATTTCATGTTTACATTTTGTAGATACTTGGTAATTATTTGGTAACTAGACTCCTTCCCAAGGATGGGGGATTTAATACATGTGCGTTCGTAAAATTCGAAATATATTATTAAGTCTCACTTAAAATATATTTTATTTCTAACTCCAAAATATAAATATTTTTCCCAAAAATATTATATTTTAATACATATGATTTTTTCCAAAATAATACCTTGACAAAATACGCGTTCATAAATATTTCCTTAAAATGCGTAAGTTACGTTTTAAAGGTCGGGTGGTATTAACTATACCGTTGTAACTTAAATATTTATCGTAAAGGTGTTCGTATTATTTTGGAGTCGTTAACATTTGGTAATATTATTTTTACCCTAAAAATAATATTTGTATAGTTCACAAAATAATCATAAAAATTACACAAGTATTGTTATGAAAATATATATACTAAATATATATATTTATCAAGTTTTTATTTTGTGAAACTCCCACCTCCGATAATTAGAAATTTTGTAAATAAAATCATGGCGAAACCTATATTTTTTAAAACAAGTTAGAAATATATTTATAACACTTGTAGTCAAAATATTTTCCAAGTGTTAGGTCTTTGGAAAAATTTCGCCAGAGTTTCCCCTGTAACTAGAGGTGGCCACGCTTTCAAGCGTATCATTTTCTTTTAAAATTCGAATCAACAATTTTCTCATTCACAATAACAATTTCCAAACCATCAAACCAGTCAATATATATGTAAATCGCAAAAATTACATGAACTTGCAGTTTATCCAAAATATGTAGTAACTTCCGTTACTTTCAGTGGATCTTTGCAATATTCTACTTGGTTTCTTGTGAATCTCGTTTTTAAAGAAAATATATTTTCACATCTTCTTGTAAAATTTGACAAAAAATAGTTCTTTGTCGAAACTTAGTATTACACAAGTGTTTACACACTTGTGTGTTTAAAAATCTCTCTTGTTCATGAAAGATCCGGTTTTAAAATATTTTTCTTTGACACTTGGTCCTTTGAAAATACCGTTTGTAGATACATAGATCTACTAGTTTTGAACAATATTTCATAAGTAAAATCGGTTTTACACAAGTTCATGCTTCGTAAGTGGTAGTGTTCATCATTTAACCCCTTTTTACACTTAAACATACTCTATGTCATGATTCATGAACATGACTAATCCGGGTTAGATGATGATCCGTGCTACCACAACATAGATCGGCACTAAATAATTACACAAAACAAGTCTTACAAGATTTACACAACCGTTATGCTTTTAACCAACACATTTAACATTTTAGTAGACTTTTAACATGTCATCTTGTAAGTTCATAGATTTTATCCGTCATATTTCATTTTAACCACTTTAGAATAGATCAAGAGTGTGTTTGAAGTCACTTACTACTAGCTCGAGGCTAGGGAAGAAACTAGTCGAAGATTGGGTGGATAAAAGCAATGAGGTGAGGTTCTTCACGATCCGAATGCACCAAGCTCCTTTGTATGGGATCCTTCACCCTTGTAGACACTTGGAAATGCAAGATCAAAATCGAAAGATGGATGGATGCTTATGGGTGTTCTCGGCCGAAAGGAAGCAAGGAGGGAGAGAGAGGTGAGTTTTGATTAAGTGTGGTGATGAATATGGTGGATTATGACTTGTTCTTATAGGCAAACTCCTCCAAGATTATCCATAGGATTTAGTGTCTTCTAGATACTAGGCACACTTGATTATCATAATCAAAAATAGGACATGGGTGTCCCCTTGGGGACGGTTTCTTTGGAAGGGGGGGGGGGTTCTTAGTCCAATTCCAACTAATAGTTAGCCATTTAGTTAAATGATTAGAAGGTAAACTCGGTTACTAATGTGTTATGCATTATAGCGGGTGTTAGGGTATTCGGGGACCCTAACTGGTTCAGAAAAATAAAAACAATGTTGTTGGCAATATTTTTATGTTCCGGGTAAAGTCCGGTTGTTCGGTTGGATAGTGATCCGTTAAAGTACTTAACAAAGCTTTAAAGTGTCCTTATTACTATTTTTAGTGACACAACTTATTCCCGACACTTTGGAAAGTGTCTAGTAATATTTTTCTCGTGTTTTGGCACTTTATTAGTTAGCTAGATGCTGAATTTTTTATTAAAGTGCTGAATTTTGTACTTAGAGTACGTTTTAGGCACATCCGGTCACTGTAACTTATACCTAGTGACACACTTCTACAACCCTTATATCCCTACACTCTCTACTAGTGTAGCAAAATATCTCTGGCTCATACAGGCCTTAGAGGCAGTGTCTGCCTGATGCTGGCTATATCAGCATGTTTAATAGGTTTTCCGTTCATAGTGCTACTGTGCTTTCGTGCATCAAGGTTGTCACTAGAGTTCTTGTATGTAAATAATAGAGTGACAGCAAATAAGGTATGATGCAAGTAAGTGTACGTACCAGAATTCAAGTAGCAGTTTATCCACAATTTCAAGTAAGCACAGTAATTAAGCAGTAATTAATTATTAATTAAGTCGTACGGATACCTGGTTTAGTGAGGGTTATCACAGTCAAGACGGAGTACCAGAAACCCTCAGGCCTACTTCAGCAACCCAGGATTCCACAGTGGAAATGGGAAGAAATTTCCATGGATTTTGTTACTGGCCTGCCTAGATCTCAGCGTGGGAATGATACTATTTGGGTGATCGTTGATCGACTCACAAAGTCTGCTCACTTCTTGGCTATCAAAGAAACTGACAAGTTCTCTACCTTAGCAGACGTTTACTTGAAAGAAGTTGTTTTGAGGCACGGAGTGCCAACTTCTATTATTTCGGATCGGGATGCACGATTCATTCAGAATTATGGCAAGCAATGCACAAGTCTTTTGGCTCTCGATTAGACATGAGCACAGCTTATCACCCTCAGACGGATGGGCAGTCTGAGCGCACTATTCAAACTCTTGAAGACATGCTTCGAGCATGTGTTATCGATTTCGGCAACAGCTGGGAAAAGCATCTCCCGTTAGTGGAGTTTTCGTACAATAACAGTTACCACACCAGCATTCAAGCCGCTCCATTCGAGGCATTGTACGGACGTAAATGCCGGTCACCTCTCTGTTGGGCAGAGGTGGGGGATAGTCAAATCACAGGTCCAGAAATGGTAGTAGATGCTACTGAACGAATTGCACAGATACGACAACGCATGGCGGCAGCTCGTGATCGCCAGAAAAGTTACGCTGATAAGCGCAGGAAACCGCTCGAGTTCCAAGTTGGGGATCGAGTGCTACTCAAAGTCTCACCCTGGAAGGGTGTGGTTTGTTTTGGTAAACGGGGCAAGCTCAATTCACGGTATGTTGGACCGTTCGTGATCATTGAAAGAATAGGCAAAGTGGCCTACAAACTGAATCTACCAGCTGAACTCGGTGCAGTTCACAACGTATTTCACGTGTCGAATCTGAAGAAGTGTCTGTCAGATGAGACCCTCATAGTTCCTTTGAAGGAGCTCACTATCGACGAGCGGTTGCAGTTCGTCGAGGAACCAGTAGAAATCACGGACCGGGATGTCAAGGTCCTCAAGAACACCAGAATACCTCTTGTACGAGTTCGTTGGAACTCCCGTCGTGGCCCAGAGTACACCTGGGAACGAGAAGATCAAATGGAACTCAAGTATCCCCAGTTATTCGAAAACCGTGCAACCACTACTGAGGCTGAAGCTACTACAGAATTTCGGGACGAAATTCCAAATCAACGGGGGGTTGATGTGACACCCCAGGAAAACCAGTAAACGATGCAACTTACCTAGCTTCCTCAGTAACCGCATGCTAAATTTCGGGACGAAATTTCTTTCAAGTTGGGGATAATGTGACAACTCGAGTTTCCGAGATTCCACTTTCGCATTTATTGCACGTTCACTGTTTGTTTAGTTGTTTACTTGCACAATTGGTTTGCTTTGTAACCGTATATGTTTTGGTTCAATAAAGTGTATTGTAATTGTGCATGGTTATGTGTTACTTATGAAAGATTTGACAAATGCATGAACTTGGTGGTGAAACTGTAAATTACATTGTGATGGGTGTGTTTTATGTAAAAGAGGATACTTAGGGGTGAGTAGAGTAGATTGTGAAACCTTAACAACTCTTAACCCTAATCCCCTTCACTAATCATCACACAAAAATCAATCTACGTACTTTCACATCCTCCTCTCCTCTCTTGCAATCATTTTCTTCATCATTGGCACAAGCTTTCAATGATCACTCTTGATCCTTCTCTTTATCTAGAACTAATCTAAGGTCGTGAGTAACGAACTTAATCATAAATTAACACTAGAAGCAATAACATACCGAGCAAACCAAGGTGAGTTCACACTCTTACCAAGGCATGGGATTCCCGGGGTTGGGAATGGGATTGAAGGGTCAGTCACGCTCCCAAGCGGTGATACTCCGCGTGTGGATTTTGGGGGTGTGACAGAGAAGCCTGTCGAAATCATGGATCGCCAAACCAAGCAGCTCAGACGCTCGCGCATCCCTATTGTGAAAGTCCGATGGGAAGGCAAACGAGGCGCGGAGTTCACTTGGGAACTCGAAAGCGACATGAAGGCGAAGTACCCGCAGTTGTTTGCTACGGCTTCGACCTAATTTTGGGACGAAATTCCCTAAACAAGGGGAGGCTGTAACACCCCAGTGTTTCGAAAGTCAAAGTCAAAGTCAAGATTGAAGTCAAAGGAAGAAAAGATCGCTAATTGCGATCTGCCACTCCCTGCTCATTCCCTGTTTTGACTTCTTTGACTATAGTCAGTCTATTTTATGTTTTACGTTAGTTGTATTATGTGGAGTAATTATTAATAATCAAAGTAATCGAATGTTTATCGCTACGAACCGCTTTACGACTGTGAATAATAGGAAGTAACAATGCGATAAAGTTAACCAAACGCTAGTCAACCTAATCTAATCAACAGCGCGCTCGCAAACTCGAATTACGCATTTTGGTGATTGTTATATGTGTGTGTGCGCCTTAAGTGTTACTTGTGCATGTTTATTTACGTTGTGTGGTAATCAATTGAATCGCAATCGAACTCAATCGCAATCAAAATCGCAAACCGAATATGAAACAAGGACGATTGTATGTAGATATAATATGATGATCAGTGGAGAAGAGACAGCGCGCGATACGAGTAGTTGAGATTAAAAGTAATTTGAATAGGAAACTCTATTGCGAGCGATGCGCAATCGCAATCGAAATCGAAATATCAAAAATCGTCGCGCCGGGCACTCGAATCAGGCAACTGATCGATCAGGCTACCAGCCGGTTGACCAGCCGGCCGATCGGACTGCTGTTCGATCGGACAGGCTATCCGATCGAGCTTCCTGGCCGATCGGCCAGCACTTTCCTCATTTGGAAGCCTATAAATACCCCTGTCATTGTCATCATTTTCACTTTTGGAAACTCTCTGACCAACCAGCTCGTGCTCTCCACCTTTTCTCAGATTTCTCACGATTCCGGTAAGATCTCGTCCTAAATCTTGTACTTTCTTGATCTACACGCACTCCTACACCTTTCTAACTTTTAAATCTTAACTTTTAACCGTGAAATCATCAAGATTCAAGGTGTTCTAGGATGACGTCATCATGTGTTCTTGAAGAACTTCATGTTTTGGCCTCAATCCACCAAGATAACTTGGATCAAACCGGTTTCCAGATAAACAAACAAAGATCTTTCACAGATCTAAACATATTCGCGGTGAAAGGGATTGAAAGATGGTTTTCCAACTTTCTTTCAACTCTTTTACATTCAATGCCTTCAAAACCGATAGAAACGGAGCTTGTGCCGGCTTACTAATCATTCCGGTGGTTGCGTGGCCTAAGATCCGGATTCTATCCATGAGGTTCACCGATTTCGGGTTAAACATCAAACACCGTCCCGAACTGTTCACCAACCGGATTTGGGTGATTCCTGTCCGATCAGGAGAACTAAGTAATGACGCGACTTCTGTTGTTTGACTCGTTATCAAAATACCTCGATAAAACGACAAACAATCAAAACAACCAAGTGTTAGACGAACAGGCCGACCAGGACAAGGTGCTGTCCGATCGGACTACTGTCCGAACGGACAGCCAGCCGAACGGACAGACGACCGAACGACTGGCAAGCCGATCGGCTAGCACATGGGTCCCACGCTTAATTAACTTATTTGAAGTGGAGTATTGAACGAACTGCTATCCGATCGGACTACCATACGATTGGATTACTCTTCGGATCATGAGATACTTGACTTCAATACTTAATCGATTTTCAACATGTTCAATGCACTAGGAATGCCACCCGATCGAACTGCTGTCTGATCGAGTGCCTTCTGCTGAGAACTTGCTTATATTGAGGCACCTAGCCGATCGGGTTGCCGGCCGATCGAACGACCGTCCGATCGACCGACCTGAAAGGTAAGGATGCTTCAAGGTTTTCAAATACTGCAACAAAAACTTCAAAAGTCAAACCATCATACACAAACACATCTTACTCAAAGGAAGAAACAATCTACTTGAACAACTATCTGATCGGACTACCGTCCGACCGGACAACTGTCTGAACGGACTGTCAACCGCACGGTCAGCCGTCCGATCAGACTACCGTCCGATCGACCAGCTGTCCGATTCTTCAGCACTTGTTTCCGTTTTACGCGTACTTATCATTATGCTATCGAAACATTCAGGTTAACCCTACTCTCAAGCGCTCCCTTAAATCCATCAATCGCTGTGAGTATACTCGACCCCTTTTTGCTTTAGCACTTTTGGGTGTTACATACGTTGCTTATTCTAAATCACAATCGAACACACTACACAATACTTTTAAACGCTAACCGTTACCGCATGTTATACGTGACTTAATGAATGCTTGTTTGTTATGTTTACACATGGAATGCTGTCTACCTGCCTTAACGACGATAGTACTATAGTTTGGACTCAGCACCCGCTCATGCGGGGGTTGTTAAGGACAATGATTTGCATGGATTACAGTGGTGATCATGTATTACGAACTGCCTTGTGCAGTCAACCCGTAGTCATTGGTATCGATAGGTTCATGTCGATAACTAACATGCTTCGTTTTTCGCTGTGTACGTGCTGGTTATGCGTAAACTATTTCGAACTTTGTATGCTATTATCAAACTTGTATACTCGCCTTTACACTATGTGTATTGACTTTATTTTAACGTATGTGACAGGTGTTTAGGATGCTTATCTGCTAGGAAAGCGAGGCTAGAAGAAAGCTCTAGAGTCCAATAAATAGTTGTCTGTAGTAATTAATCAAGGGTCTCTAGAAGCAGATAAACAATTGCTATATTTAAATCTGAGTTGTCGGAACAAAATTAATTGCCTAGATTTGGTCTGTAATAATTTGCTTACTGTTTGAGACATGGTATGGGACGTGTTATTTTAAATTGAATAGTAATGATAATTGTTATGGAAACTTCTGGACAATCTGTTTCGCTCAGTGCCATGCCCCGATGATTCCGCCATCGGTTGGGGTGTGACATCGAAGCAAGCGAGGAATGGTTTCAAGAACGTTACGATGCGAGGGGCAAACCAAGTTTCACGCCTATACAAAAATGCATGTTCGCCATTCGCCAACTAGCGACAGGTAACCCTCCCGATCAATTTGATGAATACCTAGCTATGGCGTCCAGAACTTCCCGTGAATGTTTGCAATTTTTTTGCAACACGATCATTAAGTTGTATGGTAAAGAGTTTTTACATAAACCGACGAGCCACGACATCTCACGTATTTACGCCGCACATGAGGCTAGATGGCATTTTCCAGGGATGCTCGGTAGCATCGATTGTACACATATCGAGTGGAAAAATTGTCCAAGAGAGTTGCGAGGGGCATATGTTAGGGGTGACATTAAGATACCAACCATCATACTAGAAGCGGTGGCGTCGAATGATTTATGGATTTGGCATTCATATTTCGGTGTTCCAGGTTCAAACAGCGACATCAATGTGTTGCACACGTCACCGTTGTTTCAAACCGTAACAGATAGTACCGTACCCTTCTGTCCATTCTATGTTAACGGACGATATTACAGACGAGACTTTTTTCTTGTGGATGATATCTACCCATCATGGTCTGTTTTTGTGAAAGCTCCTTCCTTTCCTTTCGAGGCTAAAGAAATCGTGTTCAAAAAATTGCAAGAATCGGCCAGAAAAGATGTTGAGAGGACTTTTAGTGTTTTAAAGGGTAGATGGGGCATACTACGCCGACCGGTTCGTGCGATGAACAAGAAATCGATACTTAGCATAGTATATGCATGTATCATATTGCACAATATGATAATCAAAGAAGACGGACGTGCAATATCTCCGGATTGGGTGTCGGATCCCTCTACACAAGTTCAAGTTCCAAAAAATATCCAACAAGACTTGCGTGATGAAGAAACTCACTTTCGGTTGAGATATGATTTAATCGAACTAGTAGGTTCTTTAGGTTTGGAGTTTCATGTGTCGGACGTGGAGTAGAGTTTTTTTAGTTTTTTTTTTTAAATTGTAGCCTAAAATATTTCTAGTATGTTAAATTGAACAAGTGTGTTTTAATTTTAATGAAATGTATAATTTTAGTGTTTTATTGTTAATTTCTAATTTAAAAAAATTAAAAAAAGTTATGAGTGATGGAATTCCATCACTAGTGATACCGCCACTAAAAAAAGCTTGTGAGTGATAGAATAGTGGTTGATGACATGATGAAATTTGATTGGATGTTTGTAAGTGATGGAATTTTTGCAAGTGATATCACCCCAGTCCCCTAAGACCATGCGTAGTGGGCAACTTGATACCTTTGGGCGTTTTGCGCCATGTGACAACCCGATCAGCAATGGGGCATTATTGGGCGTTTTCTAAAATAGGTGTATTGGGGATGGGGCATTATTGGGCAATATGTTTTGTAGTAAAATAAAATAAAAAAAACACCTAAAAATCTTATTGGCCAAGCAAATAGAATCTCTAATGTGATTGGCCAACCTTTTCCCCATTCGGCGTTTTTCAAACCACGCCAAGGAGCATTTTTTGCAAGATAACGCCCAGGCGTAGTGGGGAATGGGCGTTATTGGACGTGATTGGACAATTTTTTTTAAACAAAAAACGCCCCACTACGCATGTTCCTAAGTATTTTAGAAAAAAAAATAAAAAACTCATTCCTATGTGTCACCACTTTCCAATCACGCTAGCTGTATATATGTATCAAGATTAAGCAGAGTACACCCTCTCCTGCCATTTCTTGCAATTCAACCTCCTTTGAATTATTAGCATCTTTAATCACCTTTTTCGTTCATACAAAAAAAGAACATTATTTTGTAAATTTTATTTTTCAATATCTTCATATTAAAAGATAACTCTAAAGCTCAACAATTTGACAACAATACCCAACCGGATCTAAACTCAGGAACAACTTGGAATACTAGATGACCCTGATTTGGATGTAGCAACGTTACTTGTTTTAATGACCTTTTTAATGTTATCAGATTGTGATCTTCATACACTTGAAGGAAGTTCTAAAACTAAAAGTTATATTTTAGATGTACTCAAAACTATCACACACAATCCATTAAACGATGCATCTTCTCAAGAAGTTACGTTTGGTTTTATATGTTATTAACATCCACGGTGCATGGAGTGTATGTTTTCATTTCAACGATAAAATTTACTAGAGCCGGGTTTCATATTCAAATGACTGATGAATATACAAAGGATGATCAAGTGGCATAAATTGATAAAGATGTGTTGTATGGTATTTGTGATGATACATAGTGTCAAGTTCAATAGAAAATTCAAAAGTGGAGAATCGGATAACCATATATTTAACATGTTAAATATAAAATAAAAATAAAAATTCAATTTTATATGTTAAGAAATTTTTTTTTCAACTTTTTTTTGAGTTTTTGTATATAAAAAAGTGTAGAAGCCATTTTAATAAAAAAATTTATAAAAAGAAATTACTTTTTTAAGTGTTTTTTAATTACCTTTTTTTAAAAATTTTTTAGTTTTTAATTTTTTTATTGAAAAGGCGTGTACATATATATTTATATGCAAAAGCTTTAAAAAATTAACATGTTAAATTGAAAATTTTAATGATATATTTAACATGTTAAATGTATGGTTCTTCGACTTCTTACTTTTTTTTATGTTACCCACTATATCCAACCCTATATATATATATAGGGGACCGCTAGAATGAGAACCATCTCGAGTTGTAAGAACCGTGAGAACCACACCGTACGGGGCGAGGTGGACCAATTTTTTTTTTTTCAAAAACGTAGATGCATGTATTTTAAACACATTCGTAAAATTTTTTTTTTTAAAAATGCCGTGCGTGTAGTTTTTTACACCACAAACTTGTGGTGTAAAAAACTACACGCACGACATTTTTTTTTTAATTTTTTTATGAATGTGTTTATAATACATGCATCTACGTTTTTGAAAAAAAATTGGTCCACCTCGCCCCGGATCAAGTAGTTCTCACGGTTCTTACAACTCGAGCTGGTTTTCATTCTATCGGCCCCCTATATATATATATATATATATATATATATATATATATATATATAGGGTAAGGATAGTGTAAAAAGGGCCTAAAGTGTGAGAAGTGTATTATAACACTATATATAATACTATATAACACCATATAAACACCGTATAACAATATGTAACACCATATAATACCATATAACACTATGTAACACTATATAACATTATATAACAAATATAACACTATACATCTATCATAGACATGCTATCAGACAAACTATAGTGTTATATTTGTTATATAATGTTATATAGTGTTACATAGTGTTATATGGTATTATATGATGTTACATATTGTTATACGGTGTTTATATGGTGTTATATAGTATTATATATAGTGTTATAATACACTTCTCACACTTTGAGCACTTTTTACAGGATCCTCTACCTATATATATATATGTATATATATATATGTGTGTGTGTATGTGTGTGTTTGTGTTTTCATTACAATCTGACGTGTTTGCGAGTGTGTACGAATTTTTACTATATTTTTAAGTATTTTTTACTCTTTAAGCAAGCTTTAAATTTATAAAACACGATATAAACTATCACTCTCTAGAACACGCTAGGGCAAGTGCACCCATCGTTGGCGTAGTACAGTGATGGTAAGATACCAAGGTCATCCAATGACACATGAGCTTTTAATACCGTAATATCGTCGACGTCTAATCTAACCAAATTTTGAGAAAATATTTTTTTAATAAATAAAAGTAAAGAAAATAAATAAATAAATAAAAAACAAATAGACAAGATGGAATCACTTGGTTCCGACTCTTCATTTATGTATCCTTTGATGATTTCCGCACTTTAGGTTTTTTAAAAGATTATCTTAGTTATAGTGGCATGTCCCTCTTTTGGAGGCAATACTACCCTCAGCCATATTGGTCTGATCAGCAGAGATACAGTCCCGTAAGGCCGGATTATTGAAAAATAATTAAGTAAGTTATTAATGCAAAATGTGGCATGTCCCTCTTTTGGAGGCTACACTACCCTCGACCATATTGATCTGAGTCAATAGAGATACAGTCCCGCAAGGCCGGTTTAAAGTTTTAATAGTAGTTTATTTATAAGGGATTCAAGTCGTTCTTACTTCCCCCGATTTGATGCTATCTGACTCAAAGGAAGTCCTAATTAGCTTGAATCAAGTCCTCGCAGGATCTGTACACTGAATGAGACAAGAACTTTACCCAAACCACCCTTCTAGGCACTTAACACGCTTTATATAGACCGTAAAGACACGAATGAGTGAATAAAGTTCACTTTCAATATAAAAAAAAATTAGTTATTAAAGTTTTTAATACATACCCAATTAAAAATTTTACCAAAGCTTGGAAATCAAAAGTAATACATAAATAACTTGTCTTCTCCAAGTGATGTAAGAGATTAGCTAAGCATGACCTTTGTATGACAAAAACTCTTACTATCAATATTGGATCCCGAGACTACCACACATTCTAAGGTTGATTGATGGGTGAATGTGGTGGATGATGGTAGTAGTGGTGGTGGAGTGGTGGCAAGTGTGAGAGAAGTGGTTTGCCAAGGGATGAGTTGCAAGTAAACTAAGCACCTCTATTTATAGCTGAAAACAGAAGTTTTACACGACCCCGTGCTTAGTAGGCATGGTCCCGTGCCCTTCTCCTTCTCTGTCTTCATTTAATGCACTTGTGAGTCCAGATGCTCACACGGCCTCGTGTGTCAACGGCACGGCCCCGTGGCCATTGTAGTTGCTGTACGACCTAAGATTTGCAAATTTGAGAGTTCACCACAGCCCGTGTCCATGAGACACGGCCCCGTGCCTCTTGTTTGCTCTATTTATCTTTTTCTATATGGAATTTGGGGTGGGGCACAGCCCCGTGCCTGTCTTCTGATTTATTGTTTTTGGTCTTGGGGTGAAGCTCGGAGGGTCAGTATGATGTATCAATTTCCCTTCTTTTGTATTTATGCTGGTTTTTGCCGTTAATTTGTTCCTTTTGTACATTTAAGCTTTTTTAATCCTGAAAATCAAAAGTATACAAAGAAACAGTTTTTTTCCAACCCATGGTTGAATTGCAGGCTAAGGGTAGGGTTGGGTAAATCAAAGATAAACTGTTTTAAAAATGTAACAGATTAGGTCATTTTGCTAGAGAGTAGAGGAGTCAAACAAGTAACTCACACATCTACTACTTCTAATAAAGCAAAATAATCTTTAGCCACTTGTCATTAGCTTAACCCATTACTTGACACTTGGCATTTGATTAATACCTCTATTCCTCTAATGACCGCCAAAACCAAGCCTCCCTCACGCATGTTTTCTTTTCCTTCTTCTTTCTTTAACCTAATTAAAGTCACCGTTTCACACAATAATCTCTTCCACTTCTCTCTAATCTTCTTCCAAGAATACCATCGGTTTCCATATAACAATGAATTCTTTCACTGGATCTACATATATAGATGGTTTTACATTCTTCTGCTTCTTGATCTACTTCTACTTTTTCTTAATTCGATTTCAGAAATTCGCATATCGCTATACAAATCTGTAAGTTGTTTTTGTTCAATTTCTTCTTTAATCATTATTCATATGTTCTTCCATTTCTTTACTGTTTTAAAATTAGGTTTATGTTGAATTAACCCTAAATCCGATTGGTATTGAAAAATCTGTTGATTTAGGGTTTTTAAAATTATGGTTTTCTTAAAGATTATGTTGTTTATGCAAAACCCTAAATCCAATTTTGATGTAGAATATTTTTAATTTCTAATGTTTATTTATTATATCAAGTTTTTATGAAACCCTAGATTCGATTTTTATTGAATATCTGTCTTAAGTTTTATTTGAACTGATGTAAAATAACTTCTATTTGTTTGTCATTGTTAATAAGTTTGTGATTGTGATTCAGAAGTCTAAATCCGATTTGCATTGAAAAATCAGTTGATTTTCGGGTTTAAAGGTTATAGTTTTGGTAAACAATATGATGTTTATGTAAAACCCTAAACCCGATTTTGATGCAGAATATTTTTAATTTCTAATGTTTATTGATTCTAACAAGTTTATATTAAACCCTAGATCCGATTTTTTTGTAATGTCTGTCTTAAGTTTTATATGAATTGATGTAAAATAACTTTGTTATTGTTATTGTTATTAAGTTTGTGATTGTGATTCAACAGCCTAAATCCAGTTGACATTGTTATTAAGTTTGTGATTGTGATTCAACAGCCTAAATCCAGTTGACATTGAAAAATTTCTTGATTTTGGGGTTTTAAGAATATGCTTAGCACATTATGTTTATGATAGATAGCTGCTTTCATATTATTTTTTTCATGAATTTTGTGAGTTATTGCATAATTGGATTCCTTTGTTTGTTAATTATCTTGATGTTTGTTAATTGTTATATCATCGGTTGTATCCATTTGTTATTTATTTTGGAATTAAAAAAACTTTTTTTGAGGTTTGTTATCTTTTACGTCTGGTATTAAATGTATTCATATATAAGGATTGTTATTATAACATGTTCTTCACATTGTTTTTTTTTTGTTATTTATAATTTTTTTAATAATTCATTTAATGTCGTTTGTTTATGTAACCTGTTTTTGTAGGTATTTAGTATGGCTGAAAGTTCATCAAGGTATTTTTTGTTGTTTCTGTTTGTTTATGTAACATGTGATTTCTATAAACTTTGTTTTTTTCATGTTATTGATTTTTTTTTCACACTAACCTTAACATGGTAAAGTTTATTAACATCGTATTTTTTAAATCAGTTTCAGAGCACCCTGGTTCTGTAGGATAATGAATCAAGCAGACGAACTTATTCTGGTAAATTATAAATTATTACATGAGTTAGTTGTTTTGTTTTGTTTTTCTTATTATTGTATTGTTTATTTTTTTTTTCACTATAAGTATAACTCATTTTCCATTTATTTGTTTTATTAGTCCATTCAAGATGACGTTGCGTCCAAACTATGGGGTGTTGATAAAGGCCCTATAAATGTTCTGATACACACTGAAGATGGCCGAGTATATAATGTTTTTTTAAGCGCTTCTAAAGGAAAGTTATTTTTTTTCCATGGTTGGTCCAATGTTGTAGAACATTTGGGATTAACCAAAGGCTGTTTGGTAGTATTTAATCCTGTAGATTTTTCTACGTTTCAATTAACATATTTCGTTGATGGTGTTAGTCGTGGATCATTCTGGATATATCTGCTGCCTCCATCATCTCATTTTTATGTAAGATAAATTATATTTTTATTTTTCTTAATGTGTTAATATATTAATTTAGTTATATTTTAACTAACCTTTTTTTCTTTTTTTATCATTCACACAGGTCATTCCTGAATGTATCCTGTCAAAAAGTTATGATTATTCCTCAAATGATGTAATATTTACTGTAATTATAGACAACCAAACGTTTAACGTTGCCATTGAAACGCCTGACGGTAAATTCGGTTTTACCGTTGGTATTGACGTAATTTTTAGTCAGTTTCAGTTGGAGTCTGGTTGTATTTTGTTATTTACAAAAGGTTTTGGTAATTTTTTCTATTTAAAAATTTTTGGAAGAAAAGGTGTTGAACTGAATTTTCCTGATGTAGATGTCGATGAGGTAACTTACGTTTTTTTACTTTTTTATATATTTTATATATGTTAATGTAATACATATTATATATTGAATATTTATTTTGCAGGCTGAAGTTGCTCCTATCGATGCTGAAAATGAAGTTGCTGAAGAAATACATGGTGGTGTTCGTCGTTTTGTTCATATGGCTGATGAACGTTATTTTGTAAGTTTTAATATCATTTTACAAACTGCTTACAAAAAACAAATGTTACAATTTTTTTTACTTAATAAACATTGTTATTTTTGTTTCATATTTATTATTAATTTTATTTTTACAATAATACAGAGGATTCCTGATCCTGTTTCCTGGATGGCTAAACTTGATGAAGGTTTAAAAGATATCACCGTCAGGCTTATGCATCTGGATCCGCCACAACAATTTACCAACAGTACCAGACGTGAAAGAAAAACCGACGGAGGTTTTCGATACGCGTTAACAAGTTGGAAGAAGTTCATGAAAGCCGCTCGAATTAAGGTCCGTGACACGGTTCGCTATTCTTTTAATGAAAATGAGCAGGTGTTGAATGTTGAACTGGTTGTGCCTTACGTTAGGCGTAGTCATTAGTTATATGACATTTAGGGCATGTTTTTTGCCTTTCATATGGTAGATGTTAACTTTTTATAAGGTTATTTGTTTTTGGCATTGGTTATGGTTTTGAATTTCAAGTTATTACATTTTTTCATATATTAACTGTCCTTTTAACCATTATATGTCATGTGTTGAAAGTTTAATCTATGTTTTAAGTAGTTTTTAATCCCATTATACATGGAAACAACTTTTAAAGATATAAAGAAATTGATATATTCGGATATTAAGATTGCTGATTAAATGTTACAAATAAAATATTGTTTATATAACTCATTGCTCAATGTGTTTTATATATCTAATAAAATTACACATATGATAGATGAAAAACGATATAGAAACAACTTTTATAAATATATAAATAAATTAGTATTAATATATTCAGATAATAATATTTCTGTTTATTTTTAAAAAATATATTATCATGTCTTTTTAAATTATATATAAAATTTAAAAAAGAATTTTATATCTTATTGATATTATACCTTTAAGTAAATAAATTAACCAAAAAGAAGTTGATATATTTATTTACATAATATTTAAATTATTTAAAATTTAGTTTACTGTTTTCTTAAATTTTATAAATCCTTAACTGATGCTAATGATGTTAATAATTTCTTCAAAAAGTATATTCTTATTTTATTATATGTTAATCAATTAAGCATTTAAGATGATTTAAAATAATCATGATACCATTCTTTTTTTATCTTTCTTTTTTCTGCACAGAGATTATAATGTTGTTATTATTAGAATATAGTATTATGCACCTTGAGTGGTACATATAGATTAGATAGATAAAACTATGATTCTGATTTTTAAACCTTGCATTATAATTTAGACCTGTTACATTATAAGGTTTTTATATAAGATTTAACATAAATAACCGATTTATATTAAGTTTTAATTATAGAAAGTCAACTGTCACTTAATATGTTGTAATTTCAAAAATTTTGCAAGTTATTATTCATAAAAAATTCCGTCCTTACTTTGCAATTTCAAACTGATAATTATGGAAACTTATTATTCATAAAAATTAAGAAAAATCTATTATTTATATTTTAGTAAAGGTTGACAATTATAATTAAAATCTAAAATATCGCTACAATAATTATGTGCTCACTTTCTTTTATAAATAAGTCTCATTTGTTATGTTTCATACACATCACAACTACTAACTTTGTATATTTCGATATACATATCTTCTGGTATGAGTTTTGTGAGTTTCATTGTAATTCATATAGTTATTTTATTCCTCAGTTAACATACGATGTTTTTCATGTACTTTTAGTTCTTTTTATTAATTTCAGAGATGGAACAGGCTGCTATCACACTTCTTAATAATGTTGATCTTAATGTTGATGATTACACTATCAGAATCCGCATAGTCCGGCTATGGACAAGACCTACCTTCAACAATCCTAGGAAGATTTATTGCTACGACATGATATTCATGGACCAGGAGGTTTTTTTAGGCCAATGCATACGTTTTTTTAATATAAAATTAATGTGTTTCTGTTTATATTTAATTATAAAACGTTTTATTTTTCAGGGCACCAAAATGCAGGCATTTGTTTTACAAAAAAACACTACTGGTTATGAGCATTTGCTGAAAGAAAATCAATGTTTAACTATTCGTAACCCTTCGATAGGTGAAAATCGTCAAAAAGTTAAATATGTTCATAGTTCGTTCAAGATCAATCTAAATGACAACACTACTGTCCAAGAATGCAATGAGCCTGTTGGTGCTGAATGGGGATTTGACTTTTCTCCATTTGATTCTGTTGTGGATGACCCTCATGATGATAGCAAGTCTTTCAAAAGCCTGATTGGTACTTTATTTTTAAATTTTTTCTTCAATTTTATCAATTTAATATTATATATTTTATGTAATATTAATTTCATTATTCTGTATTCTTTAGATGTTATTGGTTTTGTTGTTAAGTGTCTTCCGTCAGAGGATAAAAGTGATCATAACAACGGCAAAGACGAGAAGAAGACTACCTTTATTTTGGAAGATTTGCAGTACATTCTTTTATATATATATATATATATATATACCTTCTTTTACTTATATATTTATCTCATTTTATATATTTTTGACAACTACCAACTTACGTATTTAAATTTTATTTTGTAGACACCATCAGATTTACGTGACGTTATGGGGTTGTTATGCTGATCAGATTTTAGATTTTGAGAAGAACAATAAGGATGAAAAGAATGTTGTGGTCGTTGTTCAGTTTGGGAAGTACAGATTTTGGGGAGGTATATTCTATACCGACACTCTCAATTTTCATTCAACTACATATTGCTTTTTATACAAGTTGTCGTTTTGTTTACATGTTGCTATAATTAAACAGGTAATTTGTTTGTCTCCAATTTGTATAATGTAACTCGAGTCTTCATAAACTCTGAGGTAAAAGAGATTTTGGATTTCAAGAAAAGGTTTGTAATCTTATTACCTTTTTTATAATATCTTTTGAATATGTATTACTTTTGTAACATTCATTATTTTTCCTATACAGTTTCCTTGCTCAGCTTACTGTTTCAACGTCTTCCGGTTATTCTGGATTGAGTTCTTCTGCTATCAAGTCAACAACTGAGGAATATCTGTCTGATGGTTCCTTTAGTACAATTGGAGCATTAAGCGAAATCTCCGAAGTATGGTTACTATAATTTATTGTTTTATTTTTTATACGTATTATTTTTATCTTTAAGAATGTTCTAAATTATCATATATGTATACAGCAAAAGTTTGTTATTATCCTCGGAACAATTAAGAGCTTTGCTTCAGAAGAGTCATGGTTTTACAATGCATGTAAGAGTTGCAACAGAAAGGTTATGTACAACACAATTTGCAAGGAAAAGCAAGATGGAAGTGAAGGCTATGATGAAGTAACTGTCTTGGAATGTCAGACTGGTCGTTGCAATAAAAGGACCGTTTTGTCTGTTCCGAGGTTAATTTACTTAATTCATTTATTGTCCTAAACAACTTACATGGTTATTAACAAAATCTTATTTAATATTTTGACAGGATAAAAGTTCAAATTCGTGTTCAGGATTGTACCGGGATTGTCACTTTGATGTTGTTTGAACGTGAAGTTCTTAAACTGTTAAAGGTTAACGCAAACCAGCTTTTGGATAAAAAAAATTGAGGTAAGTTATATCGTGTGAATAACATTTCGTTACTTCGTTTATACATTTTAATGTTTATATTTTAAACTGCTATGTTTATAAATTATCTATCGAAGTTATGCAATATGACAATGTTAATGTTTATCCAACAGTTGGCCAGCGATGGTAACTTTCCCAAGGAGCTGAAGGCATTGTTAAATCGGCGGTTTGCGTTTAAGATAACCATAGCTTCTTTTAACATAAAAAACAAATCAGATGGTTACTCGGTCTCGAAGTTGACTGAAAATCCTGCAATCATCTCCGAGCTTGATAGGCATTTTGATGATTTCCAGGTTCGACATACCTTCAATACGTTAGTTGTACTTTTTTGTTATAAAAACTTATACCACGTTACAAATGTTTATTGAAACATATGAGATAAATACAGCCTGCTGATGATGAGCATTTAGATGTTGTTCTGTCTGATTCAAATGCAAATGTTAACTTTGATGTTAAGGTATGTCTTACAAATTAATTAATTCACTAATTGTTCAATATTTTGTCATTCACCTTATTTTATCAATTTTTTTAACTTTTTAGTTTTTGTTTACAGGATTCTGTATCCCATACTGGTGATGAAGACACTCCAGTGTCTAATGTGATCAAAAGCATCTTTAGCACACCCCCTGGAGCTGAGATGAACTGTTCTGCGGAGATGGTTGAGAATCAACTTAAGCGTAATTTGGATGCCGTCTAAGATGTCGATTTTTCTTCTTCGCAGTCGTCAACTAAACCCCGTAAGAGTGTCGGTGATAAAGATGAAGATTTGAATGTGAATGCTTGGCTTTTAAAGCCAAAGATTGAAAAGTAGTGTGCCGAATCTAATAGTCATCTCCGTATTTTTGAAAACTTTTCTATGTTTATTTCTTTTTAATCATATTCAGAACATTTTATGGGCAGACTTTATGTTGGTTTTTGAATGACTATGTTGTGTGGTTTATCTTCGTGAACTTTATATTAATAAGAGATGACATTATAAATCAGATTTTTCGTATGTATGTCTATTTGCATTTAATTTATGTTTTTTTCTATGATATGACATGATGTTACTTTTTTAACATCTATGTATTATGTTTTGTGTTTATTGTGGTTTTCCTTTGTTATATCAATTGAAGATGATATTATTAATCACTATATTGTGTTATGTCTTAATAACATTCTTATTATATTAAAGTTTTATTTAAAATCTTAACCCGTTTCCATTATTAAAAAAAAGCATAATATTTATATTAAAGTTGTAATCTTGGAATGTTGCCAAATAAACCAAATTTATATTTGGTAAATACTAAGCATAATATTTATATTAAAGTTTGAATGTTGGAAAGTCACTTATATATGGTAACTTTTTTCGGTTTTTTAAATTTAATTTCAAAAAGATTATTTAAACTGTTGACTTTCCAATATTAAGAAATTAATCATTAAATATCATAATGAGTATACTTAAATGTTCACAGTACTAATGTTTCCTTAAAAATATAATTTACAACATATAAATCACTTCATCTCATTTCAACTCATTTGTAGTTTTTAGTTCAACCACTACATCCCTTTCACTACAAGGGTATTGTAAGCCAGTTTGAACAAACGATTACTTTCTTATTCCAAAAACTTATTCCGCAATGTATAAACGGTCAAAGCATGATTCCAATACTTCTAGAAATCAATCAAACCAGGAAAACACTTCAGGTTGTGATTTTTTATTTATCTTTCACATTGTTTTGTTTGTTTATATACAATAATAATTTTAATTAGAATGTAATTCATTTTTCTTTATTACAATGATAGCCACTTCAAGAAAATGCAAGCATAGATCTTCATGTAAGTCCAATAATGAAGTTAATATAAACAACTCAACAGGTAACACTTTTTGGATTATTGTGATGTTAGTCTATTTTGTATATCTACAATAACCACCTAGATATGCAATATTTATGTTATGTCTCTTTTATTTAGATGTTACGGCTGTTATCTCAAGAAGTCCCTTTTCAGACATTACCAATGGTATTGAACTACTCTCATTTACTAACTTATGTTCCTAATATTCAAATTTTACTTAAAAATGTATATCGATTTTATAGTTGTCAATTGATTTGAAGGCCCAAACTATGTATTAAATATTAAAATAAGATATAAACTAAAACTAGAACAGGTAGATATTTATAAACACGGTTAGATAGTAGCCGTCCAAACTACATAAAGATCGTAACTATCAAACATGTTAACCACATACAAAACAACTTTTAACACTACATAACTTACGCTACCTTTCTTCATTAGCCAAAACAACCATATGTTATGCTTCTACCCTGATCCAAAGTTTCAAACATTACCACTAGCGGAAAACATTGGCAAGGAACAAAACACCAATATCTGGAAAGTACTGAAACTTGCAATGATCACCTTCTTTTATGTTGTTATCTTTAAGCCATTTCGCCCAGCCTTTGACAACGTACTTGATACTGTTTTTATTTGGCTTCGCCCTAACATCATGTTTTGTCTCGACATTCTGCCTGTTGGCGATCTTAACTTTCAAGGTTTCGTCAATTCCTGTGATCCGTGCTACCGCACCTGGTATGCGCTATAAGTTTCAAAACATATTAATAATTTCCATTAATGATGTCAAATATTTAAAAAAATACAAAACTTCTCCAAATTATGTAAACATATCAGACGCTTGTTAACATATAATTTTGTCGGAACTTACAAAGCGTTTGGTGTATGGCACAATGAATATCAACGGACCAGTTTCATCATCATCAAACTCCTCTGATTCAGCCAAAGATTCTTCAGAATCCAATATAACCACAACATCATTTTCAGCTCCGGCCATTCCTAGAAACATTTCAAAGGTTGACCCATTTTAAATAAAACATAGACTCATAACATATAATGCAATCTTTTTGTTGTAGTTTAAAGGAATGTTAGTTGACTAACTTTCATTAACTACACACAGTTTAAAGACATTAGAAGTAATCCTAACAAACTTTGTTGTTGCATTTCATCTTACCCAATAAATGGATAGACCAAAACCATAACAAGTAACATTCATTAACTACACATAGTTTAAAAACATAACAAGTAAGCCTAACAAACTTTGTTATTGCATTTCATCTTACCCCCTAAATGGATATTCAAAAACAACTTAACTTTACAACCTAATCGTATAAAACACCTCATTATTATTTGTTTTTTTACTTTAACAAAATTATTCTTTCGTTAAGTACAACATTTTTCATACAGTCATTTCTTCGAACACCTGGTGTGCATCGTATACTTAATGTCTTCGTGCATGTCAGTGTATTCAAATCACTACCTAAATCTGTTTTTTTCATACCCGAAAACATGTATGCAGTAAATACACTAAGAACATCATGTATGTTACCTAACTGAATGAAGGTAAATCTGTCAACGAAACAAGTTACATTTAGTTTACTGTATTCAGATTTGTATTTTCATTAAATAAATCCAACCAAGAAATCACAGATGAACATCAACATTGAAAAAAAAATGAATTATTTTACCTGATTTTCGTAGACTTGTGAACCGTATGATGCACAAATTCAGAATGCAGATGAGAGCAATGTTTGAAACCCTTATTGAAACTAAATGAAATTATCATCTGATTGAATGATAGATATAAAGGTGATGAAGTATGATGGACAAGCAATTAGTGAATATTGACTATTTGATATACCTTTCACAATCACAATTTTGATCACAAGATTCCATGCAATCAGATTGATTGTTAGCCGCATATGTGTCTTTCTTTGTTTATTTTTTTATTTTATATATTCATATTTGTTTATATAGATATTGTGGGATCAATATTTACAATTAAGTTATTATTTTTTTTACCATAATTACATATATCAAATATCATAGCATATTTATATACTCTTACAATATTAACAAAGTTTTATTTCTACTAATTGATTTATATATAGTATTTTTTTAGACAACTAATGCTATTATGTCGTTTCTTTGGTTTTACATTTTAATACAGTTTTAACTCCGGCAGTTACACAAGACGAGTGCAGAGAGAGGAGTAAGCTACGGAAATTGTATTTGGATAGTAAAAGATCTAACGTATCACACGTGTTACCGATTTCTAAGACAAAAGAATCGTCAACTTCTAATTCGTCTTCCATTTTTTTGCACCCTCCCACTACTTCACAAGATGCATCTACTATTTCGCCAGGTTTATTTATTTATTTATTTTTAACTTTTCATATTTATTAAAATTGCATACTTAACTATTTTTATACATATATATGTCTAAAATAATTACATATATCAAATATCATAACATATTTATATAATCTTACAATATTAACAAAGTTTTCTTTCTGCTAATTGATTTATATATAGTATTTTTTTAGACAACTAATGCTATTATATCATTTCTTTGGTTTTACATGTTAATACAGTTTTAACTCCGGGAGTTACACAAGACGAGTGCAGAGACAGGCGTAAGCTACGGAAATTGTATTTGGATAGTAAAAGATCTAACGTATCACACGTGTTACCGGTTTATAAGACAAAAGAATCGTCGATTTCTAATTCGTCTTCCATTTTATTGCACACTCCCACTACTTCACAAGATGCATTTACTATTTCGTCAGGTTTATTTATTTATTTTGTTTAAACTTTTCATATTTTTTAAAATTGCATACTTAACTATTTTGATACATATATATGTCTAAAACTATATATATACCGTTTTTCTTTTATCAGTTGTTTTCACGCAAAGTTATCAAAGTTACACTAAAGAGAGACTGTGACAACCCGAACTTTAAATGTTAGTAATGTGTAATCTTTGATCTTAACTCCGTCAAACTTAAACGATAACCTGATTAATTCACTTAGTGGAATTGGATCGGGCCGCGTATATCTTGGGCTTTATGACTATACCTTACAAACACATACCATGACTGCCCAAATAGATTTCATGATCCCAACTAGTCTTTGATGTGCTTTAATTGTTCCTTGTGTATGTTTTGATTATTTCGGCCCAAAATGTGTAGCCGAGGAAATCATTTGGATCGGCCCACTTGATAAATTGTTAGCATAATTGTTAGCATTATTTATGCATTTGGATGTAGTGGATATGAACTTAGTGTAAATCTTGATTATCTCACAATAGAGCAAACCGAGCCCACACCATCTACAACACCGGCCCACTCCATTCCTTGTGCATCTCATGACCGGCCCACCACATATTATCACAATATTTGTTGATTGGCAATTTAAGTAGGGGATTACGTGACATCTTGCAATTATCATATCATCACAATATTTAAGAAAGCTACAAACCCTACCCACACATAACAACAATTCAGCCGCACACCCCTATATCCCTTCTACCTCCGATCGCCGGAGATATCTTCTAGCCAATAACCGGTTGCCGACAACAACACGCCAACAGCGGAAGACTGAGGGAGGTGGTGTTTCACGGCGATCGCGACAAGTGTTGATGGAGCTCAACTCCGTCTGTTTGAATACGACGGCACAACAATAGAATGGTGGTGGTGTGTTTCCGATCAGACGAGAGCGGGGAAGACGACTGATAGCAGCAGAGAAGTCACCGGCTACGGCGGCGGTGGACCGTCGGAACTCCGAATCGGGCGGTGGCAGTGGTAGACTCTCCCCCCCTTCGAGAACATCATACATCAGATCGAACTATTGGTTAGTAATTTCTTTGTATAAGTTCTGTTGATAAGCTTGTTTGTGAGATGTGCATGATATAGAATTATGATGAATATTGTATCAAACTTCCTGTTGTATTTAATCAAGAGTATGATGATTGATTTGTATGTTGTGTGTTTAATTTGTGTTTAATAGTAGGTGAATAGGTGATTGTAATTATGTGAATATGTCGAGTAGGTGCTGGAAATCACATCGATTAATATATAGAACTAATATGATGGATGGAGTTGGGTTAGTTGTTATTCATGCAAAGCTATACATATGTTGTTTACGTTGATTCCTACTTGATTATTCTGCACGAGATTTGGATTAATAGAAGTGTTATGAGGTGGTGGTAATCTTTTGATGTTTGATCATGTCATGACATGTATAAGATAGTCGATTAAAAAGTTGTGTTGGTATGATTTGTGGTATGTTTTGAGAACTAACTTGGTTGATATTTGAGTTGATTTGAATTCCGTATAGG
The DNA here is from genome assembly GCF_002127325.2 of Helianthus annuus. NCBI lineage: Eukaryota > Viridiplantae > Streptophyta > Magnoliopsida > Asterales > Asteraceae > Helianthus > Helianthus annuus. The sequence continues at coordinate 105,185,347 of NC_035446.2, forward strand.
ATAAAGGATCTGTCATATATTTAAAAACTGTTAAAGAAAGTTGGATAGGAAATCGGATTGCTAGTTTAATAAAAGAATAGGTTATTGATTAGTGTTATGGTTAACAGTTAGTTGTGTGGGCCGGTGAGTTAGAATTATGTATATAGTGAGTGGGCCAGCCGACTTGAAATAAGTAATATATGTATTTATTGGGCTACACTATTTGAAATAAAACAATAAGGTTATGTTGGGCTGATCTGATGGACACGCTTACCAGATAACGAGTTACACGGACCGCACTCTATGTAGTTGGGCTTGAATCCAACTGAGCCGAACAACTGTTGGGTCTTCAGAATGGGCTGCCCAGTTAGGGCGGATTTTATACATAATGGACATAAGATCTTTATAATTAAACGAGGTAGAGTGTTATGAATTGTTGTTATGATATGCATGGTTAATTAAATGAGGATTGAATTGCTACTATGTGTTACTGTAATATATGATCCTGTACGTGAGAATACTTATGACCTGAATACTCGTTGTAACATGTATGGTAATGTGTGCCATAATTGCCTATCACATGTGGAAAATACACAATGAATAAGCAACTTCTATGTAAACGAAACTTATTAGCTTTGGAACCATATTAGGGTTTGGAGTGTCCAACGGTAAATCGAATGACTAATCTTACCGAGCAAAACTAAGGTGAGTTCACTGCACTTTTCTAAGCATGCGTCCCGGTGGTTTGGGACATCTGGTAAACGTTTCTAAAGGGAATACTGGGTAAACTGTTTATTTGGGATGTTGGTTATTGAACGCAGTATAAATCATGTAAGACCCCATACATCTACCGTGTTGCTGAAGAAGCAACGAGGTATTTAGTTGATAGCGCTATTAGGTTTGGCATCCTCACACCGGGCCGAAAGGACGGGCGTGAACTAATTACCTGGACTTCATGACCAATGCCTAGTTAGAGGCATTGGGGTTGGGCATTCACATCGTGTACATATAAGACCCCTTACATCTATTCAAGGTTGTTTGATACCTTGACATCATGACCAATGCCTAGTTGGAGGCATTGGGGTTGGGCATTCACATCTAGTCGCCACATACGGTAATCGAGTTAATAACAACATCAAATCAACTTGGTAAACTGTTTCGTATATACATCTGGTAAACTAAACTCGGTAACAAAACTTTGAACTCACCAGCGTTGTCTGACACACTTGTTTGCATGCTTGTAGGTCGTTAGCTGTTTGCATTGGAACTTGCTGTCTGGAGTAGCTGGAGTGGTCATGGGTCGACTGGATGGATTTATGTTATTGATTTGCTTGATACTATACATTGGTTTTGAAACTGTTAAACTTTGCTTCCGCTGAATACTTTGGTTTTCACTTAAACTGGATGATGGTATTTTTATTAATAATTGAGAACTTTATTTTGGAAACATGTGTGGGTTCAATGTAGTTAGTGGCTCATTGTTGGTACGTCACACGCCTATCAGGGACACTCCCCAGGTGGTGTTTTGGGGGTGTGACAGTTTGGTATCAGAGCCACTGGTTATAGTGAACTTGGTTTTAAAACGTTTTCATAAAACCAGACTATAACTGAACAGTTTCGAAATCGACCATGACACTCAGCTCCAGACTGCAAGGTTTGTTTCTCGTTTACTATTGCATAGTATATCTAGCGTACACTTAAGTATGACATTACACGTGAATGCACACTTAGCACTGCAGTATGAACTTCTATGTTACCAACCCATGTTACGTGTTTTAAAAGTGCGACTCTTCTTGAACTTTCATGATCTATGTTGTGGTGTCATCTGTCTTATTGCTCGAATTCGGGGAACCTTTTAGCGCGAGTTAAGAGGCACTGAGATAAGCATGCAAATTGCCTTATTATTATGGGTGCACACATAATAATAATGTGGGATGCATGTGAGTCCCAGTGAGGCTTAACGAGTGTGAGAGGGGTTCCGCTCTGTTAATTGATGTTATGTTAGAACTCAACAGTCTATAGGAGTCATAGCAGTGATTGTCTCCTACTCGAACATGATCTTTTACACCCCTTTCTGAATCCTTACGAATCTCGATGCTATCGAGTATTACTCGGACCCACATCTGAACGTCTAGCGAACTGTGTAGAATGTTAGGTGCTTGTACGAACGTCCCTGAGTTGGATGTTGCAGCGTCAGTGATTGGTCTATCCTTTCTCAATCCTCTTTGTTGCTGGAACTCAATGTACCGACATCTTAGGTCCCGAAGTGTGATCACTTCTGCAACACTCTCGCAACATTCCATGTATTACTCAATCGACTTGCAAGAACGATGGACAAGAGGGTAAACGTAGTACCTTACCGACTTCAGCATTTGAACGACCCTAGTTACCGGCATTGAGCAACAGCGATTTGACTCTAATCGAATCCTCAACCCCAGCCAGCGACTCTTGGGAGTTGACTCTTACGAACCAAACGGGACAAAATCGATGACGATTGACTGTAGAGCGGACTGTGTAACCGCCCGCACTATGAGTAGTGCCTTAGAACATGGCACGGAGTGTGAAAAGATGGACCTTGATGGTGAAAGGATGCGGGACACCGTTACAGGCAACAATATTAGAGGCAACAGTCGTGGCAACATCAAGGTACTCGTGATCGTAGCTTACAGTATGGAAACGAAGGCGACCTCGACAAGGATGGGCAACCAAGGGAACGGCGGCAGAACTGGAAATTCTCGTGACGAAAACAACACTAGAAATGAAGCTTGTGGGAGGACATTTAGTATTGTCATAGGCTATACTGGGCGTAATAGCAACACGATAGCTTGGACGGGTAGCTATTCGCTTCGTCTCTGTTCTGTTTAACCCTGATGGTTCCAATGCAGTAGTTAGCGTGGATTGGTTATTCAAAAATCGCGCACACATACCTTGTGAGGAGGAAATTTTGTGTGGAGAATCGTTCGAAAACAACAGAGTGTCGCAAAGGTTAGCGCCATATCAGCTATGAAGGCCTAGCAGTGTCTACGGAGGGATCACCCTGCTACGTTAGCAACCGTTACTGATGTTGAGGCTAAGGAAAAGAGGATCAAGGATCCATCAATTGTTCGTGATTCCTCTCAGTGCGCTACCCGAGGAGCTTTCAGATTTACTTCCACCACCGCTAGGCAGAATCTTAGTTTGATCTCACGAAAGGAGCAGCCATGATTGCTCGTGCTACATACCGTCTTGCACCAGGAGGGTTGCAAGGACTATCTACAGGAACTGTTGGACAGGAGTTTTATTAGACTTAGTTTTGTTCGCTGTAGGGAGCCCCAGCTATATTCGGGAAGATAAAGCCTTTTCGTATGTGTACTGATTATCCAGAACTCAGCAAGGTGACATCAAGAACTGTTTGCCTCAACCATGTATTGACGGAAGACCAAGAGGAGAATGTTCCCGAAATGGCATATCGAATGCAATACGGCCGTTGCGACTTTGTACACCATGGCCATTGAGTTAATCAACACACCAGCAGCTTTATGGACCACATGAATCGACCGTATTTATGGATGACGTTCTGGGTCATTTCCAAGAGGAAGGAACATCATGGGCGGCATTTGTATCTTATTTTAGAGCTCCTGAGGGAGGAGCCACTCCGCGCGAAGTCTTGTTAAAGGTAATTTCTGGATTCGAGAGATACCTTTTTGGTCATATGATCAACGAAGTGGGAATACACGTGGATCTCGCTAAGGACCCATTTCGTTAGATATTGTTCGGCACCAAAGATCCCTTCGAGGATGCAGCAATTTCTTGGTCACACTAGACTCTATCGCAGATTCACCACATGATTTTCGAAGGTCACGCAGCTTAAATCTCTTTAGCACAGTAGGGTGTTGTGTTCGTGAAAGACAAAACAGGAGGACGTCTTTTCAGCTTTCGAATCCCAGCTCTGCAATGTTTACACACCGACGCAACACGAGAAAGTGATGACTTACGTAATGGACTTACAGGAAGAACTGCACGAGTCACGACCTGAGGTGGAAGCCGTAGTCTTTGGATTTAAATGGGAGGCATTACTTGGACGGTACCAAATATACCACTTAGACCGATCACAAGGGCCTCCCGTGTACCCTTGTTTCAAAAGAGCTAAACACGTGATGGTAACGTTGGGTGGAACTTTTGAATGAATACGACCGCGAAACTTGGACGTGCACGAGCTTTGCAGCCCGCTATCGACTCTAACTTACCTGATCAGACTTGCCTTGCTCAAACTGAAGAACCGAAGGAAGAGAGTTCTCAAGATTAACCCATGCGGGGCATAGGGAAGCAACTTTTTGTAGGTCGGACGATATTTGCTACTTCATGGAACGAATATGGACCTCCCTATACAACAACCTTTGGGAACTGGTATAGGCAAAGCACTCGGGTTTCGATATCCCATTCATTTGAGTTTTGATAGGATGAATTAAAACCTGAAGACCATGTACGGATGACCGGGCCTGAAGGCCCACATAGAACGCATGAGATCGATGTTTGACTTGTGGGAAAGTCAATGTGGGATATTGGCAACCAGAAACACCCATTTGGAACTGAGAACAGAATTGCCATGGAATCTGTCACTAGTCTGCCTACAACTCGAAACAGAAACGATATCACCTGAGTGATCGTTGATTGTCTCACGATACCAACATACTTTCTTGCAATCAAGTAAACTGACGTGTCTTCACAGTTGTGAATGTTCCTCTGAGAGAGGCGGCTTCTAGGCACGAGGTGCCAACTCCTGTTACCTCTGAATTTGATATATGCATGATTTATGTCAGGCAATACGCAACACCCTTAGCTCACGTCTAGACATGAGCATTACTTAGGACAAACAGTCAGAGTACATGAACCATCCTGACACTCGAAGACATGCTGCGAGCATGTGTGTGATTGACTTAGTGGAATTATGAAGGACACATATCTTTGGCTGAGCTCTACCGTAGAGGTTACCATTCTAGTATTCAGACAGCTCTGTTTGAGGCATTGCATGGACAGTAACGTTAATCTCCTTGTTGAATTGAGGCGGGTGACAACCAAATCACAGGTCCGGAACCTGTACTCGAAACTCTTGGGAAGATTCCTTGGATCGGAAATCGTTTGGCGGCAACGCGTGACCGTCAGGGAAGCTGATAAACTTGGGAAACGCTGGAAGATCGTTGTAGGCAATCGTATCGTGTTGAAAGTCTCCCCTTGAGAGGGTGTGGGAGGCTTGGAAAGCGTGGCGAGCTTAACTGACGTCTGATGAAGCACGTGCGACACCTTTACTGGAGAAATTGATCGAACACGTGGACCTGGAAGTCAAGGTTCGATTAACATAGTCGTACCGCGATTTTGAGAGTTCGTTAGAACTCAAGATGTAGACCGGAGTTCACGTAGGAACGCAATGGTCGGAGTAAACTCTAGGATCCGAAGTTATCTAAACGATTGTGTCAACATCTGTTATCATTGGCGAATTTCGGGACGAAATTCCCTTTCAAGTTGGGGATGATGTGACACCTGAGGAAAATCCGCAACAATCCTGATTTCTCACTTCACTCCTCTGTTCTTACTTGTCAAATTTCGGGACGAAATTTCTTTCAAGTTGGGGATGATGTGACAACCCGAACTTTAAATGTTAGTAATGTGTAATCTTTGATCTTAACTCCGTTAAACTTAAACGATAACCTGGTTAATTCACTTAGTGGAATTGGATCGGGCCGCGTATATCTTGGGCTTTATGACTATACCTTACAAACACATACCATGACTGCCCAAATAGATTTCATGATCCCAACTAGTCTTTGATGTGCTTTAATTGTTCCTTGTGTATGTTTTGATTATTTCGGCCCAAAATGTGTAGCCGAGGAAATCATTTGGATCGGCCCACTTGATAAATTGTTAGCATAATTGTTAGCATTATTTATGCATTTGGATGTAGTGGATATGAACTTAGTGTAAATCTTGATTATCTCACAATAGAGCAAACCGAGCCCACACCATCTACAACACCGGCCCACTCCATTCCTTGTGCATCTCATGACCGGCCCACCACATATTATCACAATATTTGTTGATTGGCAATTTAAGTAGGGGATTACGTGACATCTTGCAATTATCATATCATCACAATATTTAAGAAAGCTACAAACCCTACCCACACATAACAACAATTCAGCCGCACACCCCTATATCCCTTCTACCTCCGATCGCCGGAGATATCTTCTGGCCAATAACCGGTTGCCGACAACAACACGCCAACAGCGGAAGACTGAGGGAGGTGGTGTTTCACGGCGATCGCGACAAGTGTTGATGGAGCTCAACTCCGTCTGTTTGAATACGACGGCACAACGATAGAATGGTGGTGGTGTGTTTCCGATCAGACGAGAGCGGGGAAGACGACTGATAGCAGCAGAGAAGTCACCGGCTATGGCGGCGGTGGACCGTCGGAACTCCGAATCGGGCGGTGGCAGTGGTAGACTCTCCCCCCCTTCGAGAACATCATACATCAGATCGAACTATTGGTTAGTAATTTCTTTGTTTAAGTTCTGTTGATAAGCTTGTTTGTGAGATGTGCATGATATAGAATTATGATGAATATTGTATCAAACTTCCTGTTGTATTTAATCAAGAGTATGATGATTGATTTGTATGTTGTGTGTTTAATTTGTGTTTAATAGTAGGTGAATAGGTGATTGTAATTATGTGAATATGTCGAGTAGGTGCTGGAAATCACATCGATTAATATATAGAACTAATATGATGGATGGAGTTGGGTTAGTTGTTATTCATGCAAAGCTATACATATGTTGTTTACGTTGATTCCTACTTGATTATTCTGCACGAGATTTGGATTAATAGAAGTGTTATGAGGTGGTGGTAATCTTTTAATGTTTGATCATGTCATGACATGTATAAGATAGTCGATTAAAAAGTTGTGTTGGTATGATTTGTGGTATGTTTTGAGAACTAACTTGGTTGATATTTGAGTTGATTTGAATTCCGTATAGGATAAAGGATCTGTCATATATTTAAAAACTGTTAAAGAAAGTTGGATAGGAAATCGGATTGCTAGTTTAATAAAAGAATAGGTTATTGATTAGTGTTATGGTTAACAGTTAGTTGTGTGGGCCGGTGAGTTAGAATTATGTATATAGTGAGTGGGCCAGCCGACTTGAAATAAGTAATATATGTATTTATTGGGCTGCACTATTTGAAATAAAACAATAAGGTTATGTTGGGCTGATCTGATGGACACGCTTACCGGATAACGAGTTACACGGACCGCACTCTATGTAGTTGGGCTTGAATCCAACTGAGCCGAACAACTGTTGGGTCTTCAGAATGGGCTGCCCAATTAGGGCGGATTTTATACATAATGGACATAAGATCTTTATAATTAAACGAGGTAGAGTGTTATGAATTGTTGTTATGATATGCATGGTTAATTAAATGAGGATTGAATTGCTACTATGTGTTACTGTAATATATGATCCTGTACGTGAGAATACTTATGACCTGAATACTCGTTGTAACATGTATGGTAATGTGTGCCATAATTGCCTATCACATGTGGAAAATACACAATGAATAAGCAACTTCTATGTAAACGAAACTTATTAGCTTTGGAACCATATTAGGGTTTGGAGTGTCCAACGGTAAATCGAATGACTAATCTTACCGAGCAAAACTAAGGTGAGTTCACTGCACTTTTCTAAGCATGCGTCCCGGTGGTTTGGGACATCTGGTAAACGTTTCTAAAGGGAATACTGGGTAAACTGTTTATTTGGGATGTTGGTTATTGAACGCAGTATAAATCATGTAAGACCCCATACATCTACCGTGTTGCTGAAGAAGCAACGAGGTATTTAGTTGATAGCGCTATTAGGTTTGGCACCCTCACACCGGGCCGAAAGGACGGGCGTGAACTAATTACCTGGACTTCATGACCAATGCCTAGTTAGAGGCATTGGGGTTGGGCATTCACATCGTGTACATATAAGACCCCATACATCTATTCAAGGTTGTTTGATACCTTGACATCATGACCAATGCCTAGTTGGAGGCATTGGGGTTGGGCATTCACATCTAGTCACCACATACGGTAATCGAGTTAATAACAACATCAAATCAACTTGGTAAACTGTTTTGTATATACATCTGGTAAACTAAACTCGGTAACAAAACTTTGAACTCACCAGCGTTGTCTGACACACTTGTTTGCATGCTTGTAGGTCGTTAGCTGTTTGCATTGGAACTTGCTGTCTGGAGTAGCTGGAGTGGTCATGGGTCGACTGGATGGATTTATGTTATTGATTTGCTTGATACTATACATTGGTTTTGAAATTCCGCTGAATACTTTGGTTTTCACTTAAACTGGATGATGGTATTTTTATTAATAATTGAGAACTTTATTTTGGAAACATGTGTGGGTTCAATGTAGTTAGTGGCTCATTGTTGGTATGTCACACGCCTATCAGGGACACTCCCCAGGTGGTGTTTTGGGGGTGTGATAGAGACGGAGATTAAGGATACTTTATTTAGATACTAAAAAATCTTCTATCTTACGAGGCAAATCCAGGGCTATGAACAGTTTACAATCTTCTTCTAATACAAGATCCTTTCACTGCAACACACAAAATGGTAATTCTATACTTTTGTTAATATTTACAAATAATATTATACCCCACTTTCTAAAGTTATATTTTATTTAGTTGATGTCACATCTGCTTCAAACAACCAAACACCTTCAACAAGTATCCGTCGCTTTTCTATTTCTCCAAACATAACAACAGCGACTACAACTCCTATTTTACGCAAAACGTCTCCAAAGCTATCTCCTGGAAAATCTAAGTTATTAGGCAGACCACGAATTACATCTCCTATTCCAATGGTTGATTTGACTACAAATCCAACGTTAGATGAAGATCCTTACAAAGGTGTTTCACCAGGTAGTCGCTTAAGTAATATATTTTCGACATTATTTTGTATACCATTGTTTCATATTGAAATACATTGATTAATTTCATTTATTTTATTTCCATGCTAATCTACAGATTACTTAGATCATGGTGACTAGTGTATTACGTGTCAAGTATGCATGGCAAAGTTATGGGATGTAGAAACGGCGAGAGGCAGAACCAATAATGGGAAAACAAGTTATTTTTTATGTTGTGGTTATGCCAAAGTAGAGCTACCCGATTATAAAGATGCACAACCAAATTACCAGAAACTGTCTACATCTTTGGATAATGAAAGCAAGCATTTTTGAAAAACATTCGCCGTTATAATTCTATGTTCGCATTCACTTCAATGGGTGGTAAGGTCGATCCGACTGTTAATAGAGGTAATGGCCCATTTTGCTACAGGATTAGCGGTGAAAACTATCATAGTATCGGAAGTCTGTTGCCGGAGAATGCCAATAAACCAAAGTTTTGCCAGCTGTACATATATGATACAGAAAACGAAGTTTCAAACCAAGAATAGATATTTAGGTACGTATCGTACAGTATAATTTGTTTCAGTTGTTTCTCAATTAATTATTAATAATTCGTTGATAAAAAATGTGTCAAAACAGTTGATCTAAGGAGTCACCTGCATCCTCTTCTGCTTCTGTTGATCGTCAGTTGATCCAACATATCAAGTCTGTGTTAGACTCCGATAATGTATTGGTTAAAGTTTACAGGATGGTTAGAGATTGTTTTCATGACGATCCGCAGCTTAGTCTTAAGGTACGTCTTATTGGAAAAAGGGACAAGGATGGTCGAATGTATAACTTACCAACATGTGGCGAGGTTGTTGCTCTAATTGTTGGAGATGTTGAAAACGCAATTGAGAACAGAGATATTGTTGTTGAAACTAAATCAGGGACTCTTCAACGAATAAGTGAATTACATCCTTCTTACCTTGCTCTACAATACCCAATTCTCTTCCCATATAGAGATAATGGTTACAGAGTTGACATCCCTCATAGAGGTGTCATAGATGTAACCAACAAGAAGCGTCCAAATTGTACGATGAGAGAGTTCTTTTCGTATCGTATTCAAGATAGACTAAACCAATTTTCACTGATTCTAAATTCAAGGAGACTTTTCCAACAATTTTTGGTTGATGCTTATACGATGATTGAGAGCGAGAGACTTGACTACATACGTTTTCAACAAAAAAATCTAAGATCTGATACCTATGAAAGTCTCCAGAAATTGAGAAATAATGGTCAGCAAGATATATCTAATGTTGGTACACCTCTTATATTGCCTTCTACGTTTACCGGTGGAGCTAGATATATGATGCAAAACTATTTAGATGCGATGGCTTTATGTAAATGGTTCGGTTATCCTGATTTTCTTTATAACCATTACATTCAATCCCAAGTGGCCAGAGGTAAAACGGTTTCTTAAAGACACCACTCTCAATCCAGAAGATAGGCCTGATATCCTATCAAGGTTATTTAAAGTGAAGCTGGATGCAATTTGTAAAGATTTAAAGGAATGTCATATGTTGGGAAAAGCAGCAGCAAGTATGTAATGCAATATTTTTTTTAAATATATTTGTTACATTTTCATTTATTGTTTTTAAATAATTTTTATGCAGTTATTTATACAATTGAGTTTCAAAAACGTGGCTTGCCTCATGCGCATTTGTGCTTATTCATGGAACCTGAAGCTAAACTTCCCACTGTTGACCAACTTGATCCGTTCATATGTGCCGAAATTCCAAACAGAGATGATGACCCAGAGTTGTATACGCTTGTGAAGGATTTTATGATTCATGGACCGTGTGGTAATGCTAATATGAACTGCCCATGTGTGGTTGATAAACAGTGTTCAAAAGGTTTTCCAAAAAGATTTCAAGATACTACCACAATTGGCGCCAATGGTTTCCCATTATACAGAAGGAGAGATGATGGAGCAACAGTTGTCAAAAACTGGATCGAGTTAGATAATAGAAGTGTTGTTGTAACACCTCGAAAATTCATGACCAATAATGTATTGACACGTGTCATAAGCTTTAAACGTGTAAAAGATTACTTTAAAGGGACTAAAGTTGACAAACAAGGAAAAGTATGTGAATAAAAGGGTTAAAAATGCCAACAACAGAAAAATATACTTTAAAATAACCCTACATGATGTTTATACCCTTAAACGAATAAATCATGGATCATACAAAGCTAATTGTGAAAGAAAGTGAGGAATTACAAACTACAGGGGCTAAATGTGTCAACATGTTTAAAGTATACATCTGAATGACCTTTTAGCAAACCCGAACCTTTGTAACAATTAATTATGCTCACAAGAATAAGTGATAAAAATTTCACAAGGTTTCGATAATGTATGAGAAAGTTATGCTAACATTCGTATGTAAGGGGTTAAAAGTGTAAATATCACGATTCTTTATTCGGAAGCTTTTCTCAAGTGTTCAAAACTTTCCAATGCATGGCCACACTCCCCAGGTGTGACACTCGAGGTTTTTCCGAACGATCACCTTGTAATATTTTGTGTATATAAATATTATTAAATGAAAACGTGACCTTTGTGCATGATATGTGATGTATGTATGTATTATATATATATATGAGAGCCGAAACCACGACCCGAGACCATGACTCGCAACCGGGCGGTTGCGAGTGGGCCACTCGGTCTCGAGTGGGCCGATGAGCCGAAACCGGTTTGGGCCGAAATCCCAAGCCCAACCCGAAAACACCCCTTGTATATATAATCCCCACCATCTCCTCATTTCCCTCATTTGCTACTAAAACATACACACACACTCCTTATTTTCTCTCAACTAAGAAAACCCCAAAACAACATCCAAACTCTTCCAAATTCTCGGTTCAAGCAAGAATCTCGGACAAGACACTCGGTCAAGACCATCACTCGGACACTTCATCTTCTCTCATTTTCTTCCTTTCTTTCGGCTCATCCTCCTTCTTCACAACCGGTTAGTGTTGTTACTATGTGCATAAGATTTATGTATATTGTATGAACTAGAAGATGGTTAGTTAAAATTGTTGCACATGATTTTTGATGACTTGTGAAGTTGGATTATGTGTGTTAAACCTTGTGTATGAAAAATTGCTAAACATGCTTAAAATAACTAGAAATGGTAGATTAAGAATGGTTATGGCTAACCATACTATGCTTCTTTATTTCTTGCAAAGATGATGATGCTAAACATAAGATTTCGGCTATATATTATATGTTCTTTGTTCTTGCCATGATAATCTTGTCATAAAAATGTGATTTTTGGTTCATAAAAGGGTATGATTTGTTATGATGAAAACCCTAGAAAAATATGAATATAGGATGAACTTGTTGAATATGGTTTGAAGGTTTTAAAAATGGCAAAGTTTGATCTATCTTTACTAGCATTCAGATTAGGCAAAGTGTTAGTGAAATACTATTGGTTGTTTCCTAAAATGGGCCTGAATTCTTGGTACTATTTGGACTGTCATATCTGCATCATCACGTGTATATGAAAGTGACAGATTACGACTCGCAACGACAGCATTCCGACTCGAAACCGCACCGTTGCGACTCGCAACCAAAGCATGACAAGTCGAAACCATGTGATTGCGACTCGAGACTACGTCGGTTGCGACTCGCAACCACAGCATGATGACTCGAGACCACGGTTACGACTCGCAACCAAAGCATGACAAGCCGAAACCACCTGGTTGCGACTCGAGACCAGCTGGTTGCGAGTGGGCTGTTCATTTTGGTTACTGGGCCCATATGTGTTTAACTTGGACTATCTGTTGACTGGATTATGTGTTGCTGTTGACTGCTTAATTACTTAGGCCGGCCCAGTAACCCACTGTTCACTTATATGCTAGTTACGTGCCTATATATGTTTTACGTGAATGCTTGTACACCGAACCTGACCTATACCGGTAACCATGTTAGGACGTGGTGACCAACGTGATTGACAAGTAACCTAAACCTACCGAGCAACCCAAGGTGAGTTCACAACTTAAAAGCATGCGTCCCGGTGGTTTGGGACACGAGACTAAAACAACCCTATCCCCTGGTAAAAGAGGATACCATTTACATACCTTCCCTAGTTATT